>NC_047669.1:7099070-7209869 GCF_011762505.2 Arvicanthis niloticus | reverse complement strand
CAACTTTCAAGAACTCATTGCAGCTATGGTTACTACACAGACCATTACAGAGAGCAGTCCGAAGACAGAATGTACAGAGGAATGGATCATGGAGGCTCCATCCTTTTCTGAGGAGATATTGTGTAGTGATGTGGTGACGATGGGTGAAGTTTTTGGGTGGAGGAGGTTGAGATTCTGGAGGTTGATTCACATAAGGAGATGCTTCCACATCCAAAATATATGACACAGCATAATCACACTTGGTAGAAAAATAAAAATGAACCAAGAACATAGAAGAAAAAAGGCAGGAATTAAGAGGAATGGGAGATGAAAGAGAAGACAGGAATTTGGGAGGGATCTCAAAGATATGTTGGATGTCAAGAGATGGAGTATATGCTTTAAAAATTATCCATGTGTTAGGATTCACCAAGTAAGAGATGACATCAACTTAAGGTATAAGTTAGGTACAGCATTTAGCAGAAGACATATGGATGATATATGTATGTGTGTATGTAAGTACACATGTATGTGTGTGCGTTTGTGCGAGTATGCGTGTGTCGTGTGTGTGTGTGTGTGGTGTGTGTGTGTGTGTGTGTGTGGTTTCAGAGAGACTAGATAGTTTCATGGGTCCAGGTAGTTGACACCAAGCCTGGTAACTGGAGTACATTCCTGGAACACACAAAGTATGAGGAGAGAACAAGTCCGCAAATGTTCTCTCTGTTCCATATTCACTAGCGCAGCAGTCCAATGACAACACACAGATGATTAGCTAAGTCTAATTTTTTAAATTGTTAAATTCATTCATCGTTTCATTTCTATGCATTGGAGTTTTGCTTGTATGTATTTCTGCAGAGTGAATATGCCTGCTATTGCTCATGGGATGTTTATCTTGGTGCCTCAACACTGCTTAACAAAGGAAAGCAGTGTTCTGAATACACCTGACTTACCAAAAGTATTTCCTCTATGCCTTCTGAAGCTCTTCTGGATCTTCTAATTGAATATTCCGATTCAACTTTTGTCTTCCGGTTGCCACGTTTCAGTCTAAAAACCACATTTTAAAATAATTATACTCAAAGATCACCTTTTACAAAACAGAGTTCCTGAAAAGTGCAGATACTTTTCTAAAATTATTCAAATGAATGGATTGGTAACCATCACTTTTCCAGCTGGACTTGAAAATTTTGCCAAGGTAAAATGTACAAAATATAAAGAATAATTGGCTATGTTAACTTCTGGGTGAAGTCCCAGGGCTATAAAACATGAAATTACAACCTGCATTCAGCATTTCCATATAGGTCCTAGATTTGCAGGTCCATATGAATTAACAAACACTACAATCTTTTATTGTGTTCAATATAGTGAAAAGTCTGACAGAGAAGCAAAGTCCTGCTGATTTTTCCCTATGATTATCTCATGGTTTTCACATTTGAAATGGGGATAGGCACGATGACCAGAGAGATATCTCTCTCAATCTCCCTCCCACACACCTCTGTCTTTGTGTGTGTGAGTGCATGTGTGAGTGCATTGTGCTTGTGTTTGTGTGTGTATGTGTCTGTCTGTCTCTCTCTCTCTCTCTCTCTCTCTCTCTCTCTCTCTCTCTCTCTCTCTCTCTGTATAAGTGTGTGTTAAGTGTCAAGATGGATTTGGGTTTTCTATGTATTGCTGCCTGAACCTGTCCTAGTATGAATTCAGGCTGACTAAAACCTTAAGGCAATCCTCATATGTTAAGTTTACCATAAAACAAAGATTAAATTAACAAAAGAAATTGCGTAAGGCAGTCAGAAAACTGAAGAAAAAAATGTTTTAAAGTTCACTTTCATTTAATGTTGCTTTTTAAAGAAAATGAATACAACATGTTGACATGAAAAACTGGTTATGGGGTTCATTTTAATCAAACAACAAAGTATGGATTTCCAAATCTATGCTTTAAAGAAACTCTGATATTAAAAATCTTCTTCTAACATTAACAACAAACAGAATCAGATATTGAATGAAAATCTTTGGTCCATACCAAAAATTACTGATGAATCTGTATAAACTCTATTTAATTGGATAATGGCCTCTCTATCTACTGAAACTATGTCTTGATATCCTAATTAATATATTTATTTGTTCTTCATAGCAACTAAATGAATCTTTTTACTATACCGTGTAAAAAAGAATAAATACTAGTGGAGAGTTCAGTGTTCTATATTTCATAATTGTAAGGATTTTGATAAATCTCATTAAATATTTTCTTGATGATAAATCACATATTGTAAAGAAATGGGTGAGATTGAACTTATACTTATTTATCAGCAGACAACAGTAGCTATAAAATAACGTACTGTCAACAATCATTCACTTCTCCTAATGTGAGAAAACTGCATCAATTATTGGATTCATGAAACTAAGTACAAAACCACTCTATTTAATTTTCTACATCCAATAGTTTTATTCTTGAGACTGCTGTCATTTTTATATGTGGGTGTGTGTGTTTTATGTGAGTCTGTGGCTATTGTGTGTGCATGTTTGTAGTGTGTGTACTGTGTTTGTGTGTGCGTTTGTGCGCACGCGCATGTGGACTTTCTAAATATTCTTCAGTAGATGTCATTTGATGGATAGCTACCTTGACACACTCTACAAGTACTGAGATATAATACAGGTCAAGGAAAAGGTTAGTGCAGAGAAGCAAAACTTTTATGCTTAAACAACCTACACTCAATAACTTTGTGCTATATTGTCATGACACTGTCAAAACATTGTTTACTATTCTAATTTCCAATCAAAACTCCCTTTTACTCCAGCTTCTAGAATGTTAGTTGTCACATGAGTTTGCCAACTGTGGTTGCCTTTTACAAAAATAAAAAAAACAAAAAACAAACAAACAAAAAAAAAACCATGCCCACAGAATGGAAAACATAACATAAGATTGATTATCAGCATCTTATGATCACGGAAGTCTGACGGTGCCATGCTTAAGAAGTATCCAGCATGGTCATCGTTTCTATGAGCATCACTAGGGAGTAACATCTACTGTTAAATATCATGGTGGCCTTACCCATCCTCTTGTCGATTCTCCTCAACAGGAACAGGTTGGTTTTTAGTTTTTTCATGCTGTTTTTGAAGAACTCGGGCTGCAGCACTGCGATTCGGCTTTTCTGCTTCATGCACCACACTGTTCATCAGGTTTTTAGGCACCTCAGTTTGACTCTCATTTGCTGATGTGCACGCCAAACTGCGATTCAGGTTTTGTGATACATGAATTGCACTGTGATTTCCATTTTCGGTAGCACGAACCACCCTTTGATTCTGGTCTTCTGATGCATGCACCCAACGGTCATTCAGCTTTTCTGCTGATTGTAACCTGATGACTTTCTGCTTATCAGCTTCTTCACTGATCTTCAATGAAAATTAATATTAAGAATAAGTGACTTTAATTCTTTTATTTCTCTTAAGGGACAGAGTGTCTTGTCAGTATGTATGTCTGTGTATGGGTGCTTGGGATTCATACCAGCACCATCAGAAGAGCAGCAAGACCTCTAAACTGCTGAGCCATCTCTCCAGCCCAAGTAACTGTTGTGTTTTAATAGACAAAGTTTCCTACATTAATCTTTTCAAGTCACTCATTAGTTTTCCTGTTTTTCCTTTTTTTTTTAAAGTAGAAATGGTTTGTTTAGCTAAATAGTCCAAGTTACAGTCCATTATCACAGGAAAGCCAAAGGAGCAGGAACCTATGGTAGCTAGCCATAGTCCATCCACAGACAGGAACAATGAATGCATGCATGCTAACACTACAGTCAGTCAAGACTGCAATATCCCTGGGCCCAGCCCAAGAATGGTGCAGTCCAAATTCACAGTAAGTCTTTCAAACCCAGTGACCCAAATTCAAAAAAAATCCCTCACAGGAATGACTTCAGGCCAACTTAATCTAGGAATTCTCTCATTGAAGACACATTTCCAAACTGATTCTACATTGTGTCAAGAAGACAATCAAAACTACCCATAAAAATGCACTTATCCTTACTTCCAATAACTTTGAGTACATCCAGAGTTATTCGACAATAGACAGAATACATTATGAAACATTCTTTCTCATAATTCAAATTGCTTCCATATATTTTAGCTGCTAAGTGGAATTTGTATACTGCATTAGATTTTTACATCCATTTGTCAACTGATGTGCATTAAGGCAGTCTCCATCTTTTGGCTATTATGAATAATATTGTCATGAACATCCATAATGTGTGATATATGTTTTTATTTCACCTTGAAATGCATTGAGAAGTGGAACTTTGGGCCCTTGGTTATCATTCATTTTAATTGTTTAGAAATTTACAACATATTTGAAATGTAATATTCAATATTACATCCACTCCAGTTGTATGGGGTGGTTCTATTTCTCCACATCTTCAAGAATCCTTACATTTGCCTTTAAAAAACAGAGTTATAACTACTACAGAAGAATGAAGTGGAATCTACTGGATTAAGTTTACTTTGCTCTAAGTTTAATCATGGTAAATATCTTTTCCTGGTTTTTTGGCAATTTTTGTTTCTTCAGGAAAATATATATTCAAAATATTGAAAGTTTCAAATGGGATTCTTTATCATACTACGGAATACTTCTATATATTTTATGAGTCATTCATGATATGTAAATAAAAATTATGAAAACATGACTTGCGAATCTGTTCAAAATCATGTGTCTGGATTGTTATCTGTGTTTTATCATTTCATTTCTATCATGAAGCTCACAAGTTCTTAGTTTGTGGAAAATCAAGTTATTAATTTATTCTTTCCATAGGCACCATTTTATTGAAAATTTCATTTATGCATATAATGTGTTTTTGTATCAAACTCACTCTCCATTTTCTTACTTCCAGTTGCTCCTATTCCATCCAACTTCAAGATTCTCCCTGTCACCATTTCTGTGTGTGTGAGTTTGTGTGTGTGTATGCATTCCTGTTTGTAGGTAGTCTTGCATGTGTGTCTGTTTCAAAACCCAGGAGTTTAATTAGTGCTGTTCGTGTACGCAAGAGTGTAGCACCATGTACTGGACATGGGTAGCATTGCAGTGGCAGTGTATTTGAAGAAAACTTACAAAACTTGTTCAGCAGCCATTAATTACCAAATAGATTCTCAGACATGGATTGGGCTTTTTGACTGGGTTTTTACTGGCTTCATCTTACACAGGTATTGTGCATGAAGTCATAGCCTCTGTGAGCTCATGTACACACTTCTACCATGTTTAATAAATAAAGTTCTATTGCAGATGTCCACTATCTACTGCTTACACTCCTTTTATCCTCTAATCAATAATCAAAAAATCTTGGGAGGAAAATGAGTGGTATTGATGGTAATACACTCAACAGCTAGCTACTGTTCTCTGTATTAATCACCATCTGCAAAAGGAAATTCCTTCAATGAGGGTTGAGAGATACACTAATCTATGGGTATAAAGATGGGAACGTACGGGACAATTTAGTACAATGATCATTTTGAAAAATAGTACTAGGTCTCCCTTATATCGATGACCATGGCAGTCAGAAAGTTTGGGCCTAGTTTACAATATCATTAATGGATTTCATCTTTTTGAGTGAGTATTAAATCCATGCCATTTATGTCCCTATCACACCAGTGAGCATAACTTGCCAGTTCAATCACAACTAGGGTCTTCATTTTCAAAATCAAGGTTTCAGTGGCATATCTAGGGACTCTTTCTGACACAAAATCATAAAGATGTTCTTGTCTCACAACTTCAAGTTTCACCATTCTAGCTCTTAAATTTACATCCATGAGCTAATTTTTATGGATGGCATGAGGTAAAGAGTTACAATATATAAGTATAATATATATATATATATATATATATATATATATATATATATATATATAAATATGTATATATATGAACAATATATAAGTTCAATATATAATTATGGTCTTTGCACCTTATTCAGCTTTGCCAAATTTCTTTGATCCTTCTCTAAATGCCAACTGACCAAAAATCAGGGTTAATTTTCTGGGCTCTCAATTTTATCCCATCGTCTACAAGCCATTATCAGAGTCTCTTCATGATTAGATTTTAAACAGTAAATGTGAAGATAAGACATTATATGTAACCTAATTTTGTTTCTTTTTCAATAAGTAATTTAACTTTTGCATTTTTCAATGTTAGAATTAACTTAACATTTTTCTGAAAAAATACTGTATTTGATGCTACTGCAAATAGAAGTTTTGTAATTTAATTTTTTGCTGGTGTACAAAAAGAAAACTGATTTCTACAATAAGGTTATATATTGTTAATTTGCCAAACTCACTATTAGTTCATAAGTGTGTTTATGTAAAATATATATTAATATATGTAAATTTATGTAGGCTGCATTATACTTTCCACACATAGAAAACAATTATTTTTCATTTTTATTAGGTATTCTCTTTATTTACATTTCACATGTTGTTCACCTTCCTGGTTTTCTTCCCAGAAACACCCTATCCCTTCTCAGCTACCCCTGCTTCAATGAAGGTGTTCCCCTACCAACCCATGAAATGAAAGCACATCATACCAAAACTTATGGGACACAATGAAAGCAGGGCTAAGGGGAAAATTCATAGCTCTAAAATGCCTTTAAAAGGAAACTGGAGATAAAATATACTGGCAGGTTCACACCACACCTGAAAACACTAGAACAAAAAGAAGCAAAATACACACAGGAATACTCAAAGGCAGGAAATATTCAAACTCAGGCCTGAAATCAACCAAGTCAAAAGAACTATACAAACAATCAACATAACCAGGAGCTGGTTCTGAAACCATCCAGTGGAAAAAGACAGCATTTTCAACAAATGGTGCTGGCTCAACTGGAGGTCCTCATGTAGAAGAATGCGCATTGATCCATTCTTATCTCTTCTACAAACCTCAAGTCCAAGTGGATCAAGAGCCTCCACATAAAACCAGATACACTGAAACTAATAGAGGAGGAAGTAGGAAAGAGCCTGGACCATGTGCACACAGGGGAGAATTTTCTGAACAGATCAATGGCTTATGCTCTAAGATCAACACTAGACAAATGGCACCTCATAAAATTGCAAAGCTTCTTCTGTAAGGCAAAGTGCACTTTCAATAGAACAAAACAGAAAACAACTTTCAAGAACTCATTGCAGCTATGGTTACCTACACAGACATACAGAGAGCAGTCCGAATGACAGAATGTACAGAGGAATGGCTCATGAGGCTCCATCCTTTTCTGAGGAGATATTGGTAGTTGATGGCTGGTGACGATGGGTGAAGTTTTTGGGTGGAGGAGGTTGAGATTCTGGAGGTTGATCACCATTCAGGAGATGGCTCCACATCCAAAAATATATGACCAGCAGTAATCACACTTGGTAGAAAAATTAAAAATGAACAAGAACATAGAGAAAAAAGGAGGAATAAGAGGAATGGGGAGATGAAAGAGAAGACATGAATTTGGGAAGGGATCTCAAAGATATGTTGGATATCAAGAATGGAAGTATATGCTTTAAAAATTTATCCATGTGTTAGATTCACAAGTAAGAGATGACATCAACTTTAAAGTTATTAGCGTTTTAGTGTTACCAGCATTTTAGCAGAATACATACATATGTATGTATGTATGTATGTGTGTGTGTAATTACATATGTATGTGAGCTTGTTTGTGCCAGTATGTGTGTGTGTGTGTGTGTGTGTGTGTGTGTGTGTGTGTGTGTTTCAGAGAGACTAGATAGTTTCATGGGTCCAGGTAGTTGACACCAAGCCTGGTAACTGGAGTACATTTCCTGGAACACACAAAGTATGAGGAGAGAACCAAGTCCCGCAAGTTGTTCTCTCTGTTCCATATTCACTAGAGCAGTCACATGACAACACACAGATGACTAGCTAAGTCTAATTTTTAAATTGTTAAATTCATTCATCGTTTCATTTCTATGCATTGTAGTTTTGCTTGTATGTATTTCTGCAGAGTGAATATGCCTGCTATTGCTCATGGGATGTTACTCTTGGTGCCTCAACACTGCTTGACAGAGGAAAGCAGTGTTCTGAATACACCTGACTTACCAAAAGTATTTCCTCTACGGCCTTCTGAAGCTCTTTTGGATCTTCTATTGAATATTCCAATTCAACTTTTGTCTTCCGGTTGGGATGTTTCAGTCTAAAAACCACATTTTAACATAATTATAATCAAAGGTCACATTTTACAAAACAGAGTTCCTGAAATGTGCAGATACTTTTCTAAAATTATTCAAATGAATGGATTGGTAACCATCACTTTTCCAGCTGGACTTGAAAATTTTGCCAAGATAAAATGTACAAAATGTAAAGAATAATTGGCTATGTTAACTTCTGGGTGAAGTCCCAGGGCTATAAAACATGAAAATTACAACCTGCATTCAGCATTTCCATATAGGTCCTAGATTTTCAGGTCCATATGAATTAACAAACACTACAATCTTTTATTGTGTTCAATATAGTGAAAAGTCTGACAGAGAAGCAAGGTCCTGCTGATTTTTCCCTATGGTTATCTCATGGTTTTCACATTTGAAATGGGGATAGGCACAATGACCAGAGAGATATCTCTCTCAATCTCCCTCCCACACACCTCTCTCTTTGTGTGTGTGAGTGCATGTGTGAGTGCATTGTGCTTGTGTTTGTGTGTGCCTGTGTCTGTGCGTGTGTGTGTGTGTTAAGTGTCAAGATGGATTTGGGTTTTCTATGTATCGCTGCCTGAGCCTGTCCTAGTATGAATTCAGGCTGACCAAAACCTTAAGGCAATCCTCATATCTCAAGTTTACCATAAAACAAAGATTAAATTAACAAAAGAAACTGTGTAAAGCAGTCAGAAAACTGAAGAAAAAAATGTTTTAAAGTTCACTTTCATTTAATGTTGTGATTTAAAGAAAATGAACACAACATGTTGACATGAAAAACTGGTTATGGGGTTCATTTTAACCAAACAACAAAGTATGGATTTCCAAATCTATGCTTTAAAGAAACTCTGATATTAACAATCTTCTTCTAACATTAACAACAAACAGAATCAGATATTGAATGAAAACCTTTGGCCCATATCAAAAATTACTGATGAATCTGTATAAACTCTTTTTAATTGGATAATTACCTCTCTATCTACTGAAACTATGTTTTAATATCCATAGTAAAATATTTATTTGTTTGTTATACAAACTCAAAGGATCTCTTTTCACTATGCTGTGTGAAAAGAATAAATAGAAGTGGAGAGTTCAGTGTTCGATATTTCATAATTTTAAGGATTTTGATAAATTTTACTAAATATTTATTTGATGATAAATCACATATCATAAAGAAATGAGTGAGATTGAACTTAAACTTATTTATCAGCAGAATATAGGAGCTATATAATAACATACTGTCAACAATCATTCACTTCCCCTAATGTGAGAAAACTGCATCAATTTTTGGATCCATGAAACTAAGTGCAAAAGCACTCTATTTAATTTTCTACATCCAATGGTTTTATTCCTGAGACTGCTGTCATTATTATATGTGGGTGTGTGTGTTTTATGAGAGTCTGTGGATATTTTATGTGTGTCCATGTGTGTAGTGTGTGTAGTGTGTGTGTGTTTGTGTGTGTTTGTGTGTGTGTGCACGTGCGTGTGTCTTTCTAAATATTCTTCAGTAGATATCATTTGATGGATAGCTACCTTGACATACTCCACAAGTACTGAGAAATAATATAGGTCAAGGAAAAGGTTAGTGCAGAGAAGCAAAACTTTTATGCTTAAACAATCCACACTCAATAACTTTGTACTATATTGTCAAGACATTGTCAAAACATTGATTGCTATTCTAATTTCCAATCAAACCCCCGTTTTACTCCAGCTTCTAGAATGTTAGTTGTCACATGAGTTTGTCAACTGTGGTTGTCTTTTACAAAAAAAAAAAAAAAAAAAAAAAAACATGTCCACAGAATTGGAAAACATAACATCTGATTGATTATCAGCATCTTATGATCATGGAAGTCTGACGGTGCCATGCTTGAGAAGTATCCAGCATGGTCATTGTTCCTATGAGCATCACTAGGGAGTAACATCTACTGTTAAATATCACGGTGGCCTTACCCATCCTCTTGTCGATTCTCCTCAACAGGAACAGGTTGCTGTTTAGTTTTTCCATGCTGTTTTTGAAGAACTAGGGCTGCAGCACTGCGATTCGGCTTTTGTGCTTCATGCACCACACTGTTCATCAGGTTTTTAGGCACCTCAGTTTGACTCTCATTTGCTGATGTGCACGCCAAACTGCGATTCAGGTTTTGTGATACATGAATTGCACTGTGATTTCCATTATCAGAAGCATGAACCACCCTTTGAATCTGGTTGGTTGCATACGCCCAACGGTCATTCAGCTTTTCTGCTGATTGCAACCTGATGACTTTCTGCTTATCAGCTTCTTCACTGACCTTTAATGAAAATTAATATTAAGAATAAGTGACTTTAATTCTTTTATTTCTCTTAAGGGAAAGAGTGTCTTGTCAGTATGTATGTCTGTGTATGGGTGCTGGGGATTCATACCAGGAACATCAAACATGCAGCAAGACCTCTAAACTGCTGAGCCATCTCTCCAGCCCAAGTAACTGTTGTGTTTTAATATACAAAGTTTCCTACATTAATTTTTTTCAATACACTCATTAGTTTCCTGTTTTTCTTTTTTTTAAATAGGAATGGTATGTTTAGCTAAATAGTCCAAGTTACAGTCCATTATCACAGGAAAGCCAAAGGAGCAGGAACTTGTGGTAGCCAGACAGGAACAATGAATGCATGCATGCTAACACTAGAGTCAGTCAAGACTGCAATATCCCTGGGCCCAGCCCAAGAATGGTGCAGTCCAAATTCACAGTAATTCTTTCAAACACAGAGACCCAAATTCAAAAAATCCCTCAAAGGCCAATTTAATCTAGGAATTTTCTCATTGAAGACACATTTTCAAACTGATTCTTCATTGTGTCAAGAAGACAATCAAAACTACCCATAAAAATGCACTTATCCTTACTACCAATAACTTTGAGTACATCCAGAGTCATTTTACGATAAACACAACACAGTATGAAACATTCTTTCTCATAATCTAAATTGCTTCAATATATTTTAGCTGCTAAGTGGAATTTGTATAGTGCATTAGATTTTTACATCCTTTTGTCAACTAATGTGCATTAAGGCAGTCTCCATCTTTTGGCTATTATGAATAATATTGTCATGAACATCCATCATGTGTGATATATGTTTTTATTTCACTTTGAATTGCACTGAGAAGTGGAACTTTGGGCTCTTGGATATCATTCATTTTAATTGTTTAGAAATTTACAACGTATTTGAAATGTAACATTCAATATTACATCCACTCCAGTTGTGTGGGATGGTTCTATTTCTCCATATCTTCGAGAATCGTTAAATTTGCCTTAAAAAACAGAGTTATAACTACTACAGAAGAATGAAATGGAATCTACTGGATTAAGTTTAATTTGCTCTAAGTATAATCATGGTAAATATCTTTTCCTGGTTTTTTGGCAATTTCTATTTCTTCAGGAAAATATATATTCAAAATATTGAAAGTTTCAAATGGGATTCTTTACCATAATATGGAATATTTCTATATATTTTATAAGACATTCATGATATGTTAATAAAAACTATGAAAACATGACTTGGAAATCTATTCAAAATCATGAGTCTGGATTCTTATCTGTGTTTTATCATTTCATTTCTATCATGAAGCTCACAAGTTCTTAGTTTGTGGAAGCTCAAGTTATCAATTTATTCTTTCCATAGGCACCATTTTATTGAAAAATTCATTTATGCATATAATGTGTTTTTTTTTTTATCAAACTCACTCTCCATTTTCTTGCTTCCAGTTGCTCCTATTCCATCCAACTTCAAGATTCTCCCTGCCCCCATTTCTGTGTGTTTGTATGTTTGTGTGTGTGTAGGTGTGCACGCATACATGTTTGTAGGCAGTCTTGTGTGTATGTCTGTTTCAAAACCCAGGAGTCTAATTAGTGCTGTTTGTGTACGTAAGAGTGTAGAACCATGAACTGGACATGGGTAGAATCACAGTGGCAGCATATTTGAAGGAAAGTTATAAACCTTGTTCAGCAGCCATTGGTTACCAAATAGGTTCTCAGACATGGATTGGGCCTTTTGACTGGGTTTGTACTGGCATCATCTTACATGGGTGTTGTGCATGAAGTCATGGCCACTGTGAGCTCATGTACACAATTCTTCTACCATGGTCAATAAATGAAACTCTATTGCAGATGTCCAACATCTACTGCTTACACTCCTTTTATCCTCTAATCAATAATCAAAAAATCTTGGGAGGAAAATGAGTGGTATTGATGGTAATACACTCAACAGCTAGCTACTGTTCTCTGTATTAATCACCATCTGCAAAAGGAAATTCCTTCAATGAGGGTTGAGAGATACACTAATCTATGGGTATAAAGATGGGAACGTACGGGACAATTTAGTACAATGATCATTTTGAAAAATAGTACTAGGTCTCCCTTATATCGATGATCTTGGCAGTCAGAAAGTTTTGGCCTAGTTTACAATATTATTAACGGATTCCATCTTTTAGAGTGAGTATTAAATCCATGCCATTTATGTCACTATGACATCAGTGGGCATAACTTGCCAGTTCAATCACAACTAGGCTGTTCATTTTCAAAATCAAGGTTTCAGTGGCATATCTATGGACTCTTTCTGACACAAAATCATAAAGATATTCTTGTCTCACAACTTCCAGTTTCACCATTCTAGCTCTTAAATTTACATCCATGAGCTAATTTTTATGGGTGGCATGAGGTAAAGAGTTACAATATATAAGTATTATATATATATTCACATATATATGTATATATATATATAAACAATATATAAGTTCAATATATAATTATTGTCTTTGCACTTTATCCAGTTTTGCCAAATTTCTTTGATCCTTCTCTAAATGCCAACTGACCAAAAATCAGGGTTAATTTTCTGGGCTCTCAATTTTATCCCATCATCTACAAGCCATTATCAGAGTCTCTTCCTGATTAGATTTTAAACAGTAAATGTGAAGATAAGACATTATATGTAACCTAATTTTGTTTCTTTTTCAATAAGTAATTTAACTTTTGCATTTTTCAATGTTAGAATTAACATTTTTCTGAAAAAATACTGTATTTGATGCTTCTGCAAATGGAAGTTTTGTAATTTAATTTTTTGCTGGTGTACAAAAAGAAAACTGATTTCTACAATAAGGTTATATATTGTTAATTTGCCAAACTCACTATTAGTTCATAAGTGTGTTTATGTAAAATATATATATTAATATATATAAATTTATATAGGCTGTATTATATTTTCCACACATAGAAAACAATTCTTTATTTTTCATTTTTATTAGGTATTCTCTTTATTTACATTTCACATGTTATTCCCCTTCCTGGTTTTCTTCCCAGAAACACCCTATCCCTTCTCAGCTACCCCTGCTTCAATGAAGGTGTTCCCCTACCAACCCATGAAATGAAAGCACATCATACCAAAACTTATGGGACACAATGAAAGCAGGGCTAAGGGGAAAATTCATTGCTCTAAAATGCCTTTAAAAGGAAACTGGAGATAAAATACACTGGCAGGTTCACATCACACCTGAAAACACTAGAACAAAAAGAAGCAAAATACACACAGGAATACTCAAAGGCAGGAAATATTCAAACTCAGGCCTGAAATCAACCAAGTCAAAAGAACTATACAAACAATCAACAAAACCGGAAACTGGTTCTGAAACCATCCAGTGGAAAAAGACAGCATTTTCAACAAATGGTGCTGGCTCAACTGGAGGTCCTCATGTAGAAGAATGCGCATTGATCCATTCTTATCTCTTCTACAAACCTCAAGTCCAAGTGGATCAAGAGCCTCCACATAAAACCAGATACACTGAAACTAATAGAGGAGGAAGTAGGAAAGAGCCTGGACCATGTGCACACAGGGGAGAATTTTCTGAACAGATCAATGGCTTATGCTCTAAGATCAACACTAGACAAATGGCACCTCATAAAATTGCAAAGCTTCTTCTGTAAGGCAAAGTGCACTTTCAATAGAACAAAACAGAAAACAACTTTCAAGAACTCATTGCAGCTATGGTTACCTACACAGACATACAGAGAGCAGTCCGAATGACAGAATGTACAGAGGAATGGCTCATGAGGCTCCATCCTTTTCTGAGGAGATATTGGTAGTTGATGGCTGGTGACGATGGGTGAAGTTTTTGGGTGGAGGAGGTGTAGATGCTGGAAGTTGATCACCATTCAGGAGATGGCTCCACATCCAAAAATATATGACCAGCAGTAATCACACTTGGTAGAAAAATTAAAAATGAACAAGAACAAAGAGAAAAATAGGAGGAATAAGAGGAATGGGGAGATGAAAGAGAAGACATGAAGTTGGGAAGGGACCTCAAAGATATGTTGGATGTCAAGAATGGGAGTATATGCTTTAAAAATTTATCCATGTGTTAGATTCACAAGTAAGAGATGACATCAACTTTAAAGTTTTTAGAGTTTTAGTGTTATCAGCATTTTAGCAGAATACATACATATGTATGTATGTATGTATGTGTGTGTGTGTTTGTGCATTCCTGCGTGCATGTATGCATGTGTGTGTGTGTGCTGTGTGTGTGTGTGTATGTATGTATTTCAGACAGACAAGATAGTTTCAAAGGCACAGGTAATTGACACCAAGCCTGGTAACTGGAGTACATTTCCTGGAACACACAAAGTATGAGGAGAGAACCAAGTCCCGCAAGTTGTTCTCTCTATTCCATATTCACTAAAGCAGTCACATGACAACACAGAGATGATTAGCTAAGTCTAATTTTTAAATTGTTAAATTCATTCATCGTTTCATTTCTATGCATTGGAGTTTTGCTTGTATGTATTTCTGCAGAGTGAATATGCCTGCTATTGCTTATGGGATGTTTCTCATGGTGCCTCAAGTATTCCTATACAACACTGCTTGACAAAGGAAAGCAGTGTTCTGAATACACCTGACTTACCAAAAGTATTTTATCCATGATCGCCCGAGGCTCTTCTGAATCTTCTATTGAATATTCTGATTCAACTTTTGTCTTCGGGTTGCCATGTTTCAGTCTGAAAACCACATTTTAAAATAATTATACTCAAAGATCACCTTTTACAAAACAGAGTTCCTGAAATGTGCAGATACTTTTCTAAAATTATTCAAATGAATGGATTGGTAACCATCACTTTTCTAGCTGGACTTGAAAATTTTGCCAAGATAAAATGTACAAAATGTAAAGAACAATTGGCTATGTTAACTTCTGGGTGAAGTCCCAGGGCTATAAAACATGAAAATTACAACCTGCATTCAGCATTTCCATATAGGTCCTAAATTTTCAGGTCCATATGAATTAACAAACACTACAATCTTTTATTGTGTTCAATATAGTGAAAAGTCTGACAGAGAAGCAAAGTCCTGCTGATTTTTCCCTATGATTATCTCATGGTTTTCACATTTGAAATGGGGATAGGCACGATGACCAGAGAGATATCTATCTCAATCTCCCTCCCACACACCTCTCTCTTTGTGTGTGTGAGTGCATGTGTGAGTGCATTGTGCTTGTGTTTCTGTGTGCCTGTGTCTGTCTCTCTGTGTGTGTGAGTTACATGTCAAGATGTATTTGGGTTTTCTATGTATTGCTGACTGAGCCTGTCCTAGTATGTATTTAGGCTGACTAAAACCTTAAGGCAATCCTCATATGTTAAGTTTACCATAAAACAAAGATTAAATTAACAAAAGAAATTGCGTAAGGCAGTCAGAAAACTGAAGAAAAAAATGTTTTAAAGTTCACTTTCATTTAATGTTGCGTTTTAAAGAAAATGAATACAACATGGTGACATGAAAAACTGGTTATGGGGTTCATTTTAATCAAACAACAAAGTATGAATTTAAAAATCTATGCTTTAAAGAAACTCTGATATTAACAATCTTCTTCTAACATTAACAACAAACAGAATCAGATATTGAATGAAAATCTTTGACCCATATCAAAAATTACTGATGAATCTGTATAAACTCTTTTTAATTGGATAATGGCCTCTGTATCTACTGAAACTATGTTTTGATATCCTAATTAATATATTCATTAGTTCTTCATACCAACTAAATGGATCTTTTTACTATACTGTGTGAAAGGAATAAATAAAAGTGGAGAGTTCAGTGTTCTATATTTCATAATTGCAAGGATTTTGATAAATCTCATTAAATATTTTCTTGATGATAAATCACATATTGTAAAGAAATGGGTGAGATTGAACTTATTTATCAGCAGACAACAGTAGCTATAAAATAACATTCTGTCAACAATCATTCACTTCCCCTAATGTGAGAAAACTGCATCAATTATTGGATCCATGAAACTAAGTGCAAAACCACTCTATTTAATTTTCTACATCCAATAGTTTTATTCTTGAGACTGCTGTCATTTTTATATGTGGGTGTGTGTGTTTTATGTGAGTCTGTGGCTATTGTGTGTGCATGTTTGTAGTGTGTGTACTGTGTGTGTGTTTGTGCGCGCACGCGTGTGGACTTTCTAAATATTCTTCAGTAGATGTCATTTGATGGATAGCTACCTTGACACACTCTACAAGTACTGAGATATAATACAGGTCAAGGAAAAGGTTAGTGCAGAGAAGCAAAACTTTTATGCTTAAACAACCCACACTCAATAACTTTGTGCTATATTGTCAAGACACTGTCAAAACACTGTTTGCTATTCTAATTTCCAATCAGAACTCGCTTTTACTCCAGTTTCTAGAATGTAAGTTGTCACATGAGTTTGCCAACTGTGGTTGTCTTTTACAAAAAAAACCATGTCCACAAAATTAAAAAACATAACATAAGATTGATTATCAGCATCTTATGATCATGGAAGTCTGACGGTGCCATGCTTAAGAAGTATCCAGCATGGTCATCGTTCCTATGATCATCACTAGGGAGTAACATCTACTGTTAAATATCACGGTGGCCTTACCCATCCTCTTGTCGATTCTCCTCAACAGGAACAGGTTGCTCTTTAGTTTTTCCATGCTGTTTTTGAAGAACTCGGGCTGCAGCACTGCGATTCGGCTTTTGTGCTTCATGCACCACACTGTTCATCAGGTTTTTAGGCACCTCAGTTTGACTCTCATTTGCTGATGTGCACGCCAAACTGCGATTCAGGTTTTGTGATACATGAATTGCACTGTGATTTCCATTGTCGGAAGCACGAACCACCCTTTGATTCTGGTCTTCTGATGAATGCACCGAACTGTCATTTAGCTTTTGTACTGATTGTAACCTGATGACTTTCTGCTTATCAGCTTCTTCACTGATCTTTAATGAAAATTAATATTAAGAATAAGTGACTTTAATTCTTTTATTTCTCTTAAGGGAAAGAGTGTCTTGTCAGTATGTATGTCTGTGTATGGGTGCTGGGGATTCATACCAGGACCATCAGAAGAGCAGCAAGACCTCTAAACTGCTGAGCCATCTCTCCAGCCCAAGTAACTGTTGTGTTTTAATAGACAAAGTTTCCTACATTAATTTTTTTCAATACACTCATTAGTTTTCCTGTTTTTCTTTTTTTAACGTAGAAATGGTTTGTTTAGCTAAATACTCCAAGTTACAGTCCATTATCACAGGAAAGCCAAAGGAGCAGGAACCTATGGTAGCTAGCCATAGTCCATCCACAGACAGGAACAATGAATGCATGCATGCTAACACTACAGTCAGTCAAGACTGCAATATCCCTGGGCCCAGCCCAAGAATGGTGCAGTCCAAATTCACAGTAAGTCTTTCAAACCCAGTGACCCAAATTCAAAAAATCCCTCACAGGAATGACTTCAGGCCAACTTAATCTAAGAATTTTCTCATTGAAGACACATTTCCAAACTGATTCTACTTTGTGTCAAGAAGACAATCAAAACTACCCATAACAATGTACTTATTCTTACTATCAATAACTTTGAGTACATTCAAAGTTATTGGACAATAAACACAATATAGTATGAAACATTCTTTCTCATAATCCAAATTGCTTCAATATATTTTAGCTGCTAAGTGGAATTTGTATAGTGCATTAGATTTTTACATCCTTTTGTCAACTAATGTGCATTAAGGCAGTCTCCATCTTTTGGCTATTATGAATAATATTGTCATGAACATCCATAATGTGTGATATATGTTTTTATTTCACCTTGAAATGCACTGAGAAGTGGAACTTTGGGCCCTTGGATGTCATTCAATTTAATTGTTTAGAAATTTACAACATATTTGAAATGTAATATTCAATATTACATCCACTCCAGTTGTATGGGGTGGTTCTATTTCTCCACATCTTCAAGAATCCTTACATTTGCCTTTAAAAAACAGAGTTATAACTACTACAGAAGAATGAAATGGAATCTACTGGATTAAGTTTACTTTGCTCTAAGTTTAATCATGGTAAATATCTTTTCCTGTTTTTTGGCAATTTCTATTTCTTCGGGAAAATACATATTTAATATATTGAGAGTTTCAAATGGATTCTTTATCATACTATGGAATATTTCTATACATATTATTAGACATTTATGATATGTAAATAAAGATTATGAAAACATGACTTGTAAATCTATTCAAAATATTGTGTCTGGTTTCTCATCTGTATTTTCTCATTTTATTTCTATCATGAAGCTCACAAGTTCTTAGTTTGTGGAAGCTCAAGTTATCAATTTACTCTTTCCATAGGCACCATTTCATTGAAAAATTCATTTATGCATATCATGTGTTTTTTATCAAACTCACTCTCCATTTTCTTGCTTCCAGTTGCTCCTATTTTATCCAACTTCAAGATTCTCCCTGCCCCCATTTCTGTGTCTTTGTGTTTGTGTGTGTGAGTTTGTGTTTGTGTGTGTGTGTGCAAGCATACCTGTTTGTAGATAGTCTTGCATTTGTGTCTGTTTCAAAACCCAAGAGTCTAATTAGTTCTGTTTTTGTACACAAGAGTGTAGAATCATCTACTGGACATGGGTAGCTTTGCAGTGGCAGCATATTTGAAGAAAATTTACTCAAACTTGTTCAGCAGCCATTAATTACCATATATATTCTCAGACATGGATGGGGCTTTTTGACTGGGATTTTGGCTGGTTTCATCTTATACAGGTGTTGTGCATAAAGTCATAGCCTCTGTGAGCTCATGTGTGCAATTGTCCTACTGTGATCAATAAAGAAAACATTATTGCACCCTTTTGGCTGGGGTAGAAACTAGCTGGTCTGCTCCTGTAAAGACACCATATCCTGAGCCATCCTAGAGCAACCACTCCACACAGAGCATCAAAGGAAACACTGCACTCAGAGCAGCGAATTTCAGGATTCCAGAGGAAGCCTGAATCCCAGAAATTCTTCCACCCAGCAGCTCAGGATCACAGGATCACAGAGACATCTGGACTCTGAGGAGGTCTGACGCAAGCAAAATAACTGGAAAGAGAGGCTCAACTCAGAGACAATGAGTGCAGGTAGCATTAGAGTTAAGCACATGGCAAAAGACAAGTGTAAGAACATAAGCAACAGAAACTAATTTACTTGGCATCATCAGAACCAAATTCTTCCACCATAGCAATCCCTGGACACCTCATCTCACTGAAAAAGCAGGATTCAAATTTAAAATCACTTCTCATGATGATGATAGATGACTTTAGGAAGGGCATAAATAACTCCCTTAAACAAGTACAGGAGAACACAGGTAAACAGGTAGAAGCCCTTAAAGAGGAAAAACAAAAATCCTTTAAAGAATTGCAAAAAAAAAAAAAAAAAAAAAAAAAAACCCACAAGCAAACAGGTGAAAGAATTAAACAAAACCATCCAGGATCTAAATATGGAAGTAGAAACAATAAAGAAATCTCAAAAAAAGACTACTCTGGAGATAGAAAACCTAGAAAAGAGATCAGGAGTCACAGATGCAAGCATCACCAACAGAATACAAGAGATAGAAGAGAGAATCTCATATGCAGGAGATACCATGGAAAACATTGACACAACTGTCAAAGAAAATGTAAAATGCAAAAAGCTCCTAACCCAAAACATCCAGGAAATCCAGGACACAATGAGAAGACCAAATATAAAGATAATAGATATAGATAAGAGTGAAGATTCCCAACTTTAAAAGCCAGTAAATATATTCAAAAATATTATACAAAAAAAACCTTCCCTAACCTAAAGAACGAGATGTCCATGAACAAAAAAGAAGCCTACAGAACTCCAAATAGACTAGACCAGAAAAGAAATTCCTCCTGTCACATAATAATCAAAACACCAAATGCACAAAACAAAGAAAAAATACTAAAAGCAGTAAGGGGAAAAGGCTAAGTAACCTATGAAGGCAGACTTATAAGAATGACACCAGACTTCTCACCAGAATCTTTAAAAGCCAGAAGATCCTGGACTGATATCATACAGACCCTAAGAGAACACAAATGCCAGCCCAAACTACTGTACCCAGCAAAACTCTCAATTACTATAGATGAAGAAACAAAGATATTCCATGACAAAACTAAATTTACACTATATCTTCCCACAAATACAGCAGTTTAAAGGATAATGGATGAAAAACTCCAACACAAGGAGGGAAACTACAACCTAGAAAAAGCAAGGAAGCTTCCAACAACTCTAAAAGAAGATAGCTAAAAAAAACATAATTCTACATAGAGGTAGAATTATAACAAAAAATAACAGGAAGCAACAATCTTTTTTTCTTAATATCTTTTAACATCAATGGATTCAATTCGCCAATAAAAAGATGTAGCGTATCAGACTGGATAAATAAACAGGACCCAGAATTTTGCTGCATACAGGAAACAAACCTCAGTGACAAAGACAAACACTACCTCGGACTAAAAGAATGGAAAACAAGTTTTCAAGCAAACGGTCCCAAGAAAGATGCTGGAGTAGCCATTCTAATATCAAATAAAATTGACTTTCAACCAAAAATAATCAAAACAGATAAGGAAGGACAATTCATACTTATCAAAGGAAAAATCTATCAAGATGAAATCTCAATTCTGAACATCTATGCTCCAAGTGCAAGGGCACCCACATACAAAAAAGAAACTTTACTAAAGCTCAAATCACACATTGCACCTCACACAACAATAGTGGGGGATTTCAACACCCCAATATCAGCAATAGACAGATCATGGAAACAAACTAAACAGAGACACAGTGAAATTAACAGAAGTAATGAACCAAATGGATTTAACAGATATCTATAGAACATTTCATTGTAAAATAAAAAAAAAAATGGTACCTTTATCTCAGCACCTCATGGTACCCTCTACAAAATAGACCATATAACTGGCTACAAAATGGGCCTCAACAGATACAAAAAGATTGAAATAATCCCTTGCACCCTATCAGATCATTATAGACTAAGGCTGATCTTTAATAATGACAAAACCAATGAAATGCCCACATATACATGGAAATTAAATAATGTTCTACTCAATTGTGACTTGGTCAAAGAAGAAATAAAGAAAGAAATTAAAGACTTTTTAGAATTTAAGGAAAATAAGGACGCAGCATACCAAAACTTGTGGGACACAGTGAAAGCAGTGCTAAGAGGAAAACTCATAGCTCTAAGTGCCTACAAAAAGAAACTGGAGAGAGCATACACTAACAACTTGACAGCACACCTGAAAGCTCTAGAACAAAAAGAAGCAAATACTCCCAAGAGGAGTAGACAGAAGAAAATAATCAAACTCAGGGCTGAAATCAACCAAGTAAAAACAAAAATAACTGTACAAAGACTCAAAAAAAGAAAAAACAAAACAAAACAAAACAAAAAAAAGAGCTGCTTCTTTGAGAAAATCAACAAGACAGATAAACCCTGAGCCGGATTAACCAGTGGGCACAGAGACAGTATCCAAATTAATAAAATGAGAACTGAAAAGGGAGACATGCCAGGAAGAGGTGGCTCACGCCTTTAATCCCAGCACTTAGGAGGCAGAGGCAGGCAGATTTCTGAGTTCAAGGCCAGCCTGGTCTACAGAGTGAGTTCCAGGACAGCCAGGGCTACACAGAGAAACCCTGTCTCGAAAAACCAAAAAATGGTGGGGGGAGACATAACAACAGAAACTAAAAATATTCAAAGAATTACCAGATCCTACTACAAAAGCTTATACTCAACAAAACTGGAATATCTGGACAAAATGGACAATTGTCTAGACAGATATCAGGTACCAAAGTTAAATCAGAAGCAGATAAGTCATCTAAACAGTCCCATAACCTCTAAAGAAATAGCAGCAGTCATCAAAAGTTTCCCCACCAAAAAAAGCACAGGATCAGATATTTTTAGGGCAGAATTCTATCAGACCTTCAAGAAAGACCTAATACCAATTCTCTTCAAACTATTCCACAGAGTAGAAACAGAAGGAACACTACCCAATTTTTTCTATGAAGTCACAATTACACTCAGACCTAAACCACACAAAGACAGAACAAAGAAAGAAAACTTCAGACCAATTTCCCTTATGAATATCAAAGCAAAAATACTCAATAAAATTCTCGCAAACCCAATCCAAAAGCATATCAAAACAATCATCCATCATTATCCAGTAGGCTTTATCCCAGGAAAGCAGAGATGGTTCAATATTTGGAAATCCACCAACATAATCCATTATATAAACAAACTCAAAGAAAAAAACCACATGATCATCTTACTAGATGCTGAGAAAACATGTGACAAAATTCAACATCCCTTTATGGTAAAAGGCATACCCAGAGACAGATACTCGCAGCTAACCATTAATCTGATCAAAGGTTCCCAATGGAGAAGTTAGAGAGTAAACTGAAGGAGTCTTAAGGGTTGGGGGCCCCATGAGGAGAGCAACAATACCAACCAGCCAGAGCTCCCCAGGGTCTAAACCACCAGCCTAGAAGCACATATGGAGAGACACATGACTCCAGCTGTATATGTAGGGGAGGATGGCCTTGTTGGGCATAGGTGGGAGACGAGGTCATTGGTACCTGGAAGGCTGAGCACTGAGTGGGGAGTGGAATCTGAGGGTGGGGAGGGGTATTGGAGGATAGGTGGGTAAACACCCTCATAGAAGCAGGAGGAGGGGGGATTGGATAAGGGGTTCCTGGGGGGGGATGTGGTAAGGGGATAAAATGTGAAATGTAAATATTATATCCAATAAAAGAGGGAAAAAAAGAAAAGAGGTTAGAACCAACATCCTTAATAAAATGTCAGCCCTCTTTAAAAAAACTATCTTGATACTAAAATTTGTTTTGAGAATTGTATATTGCAGAATGATCAGCCTTGGTGTATCTACTCAACAAGCAAGCTGGGCAGACCTGCTCAAACCTCTGAGGTCTGGGAATTCCATCTGGAGGCAGTGAAGACACAGCATCAGAGGCTTGTCAATTTACTCTTCCTCCCACTCCTCTTCTAATATCTCAACACCCATAATCAGCTTGAAGAAGCTAATGAAGAGTCAACGCCCCTATTCCATGGGCTTGGGGACTAAGGTGGTAAATGTTGGGCTGTTTTTCTAGGGAAAAGTAGTGGTTTTGTGGGAATAGAGAGGATTAGCTAGGGTTTATTGCATAGCCATCACCTATTAGTAGAAATCTGTATAATTAGTATCAAGATGAAGATATAAATTCTTAAACGGCACCAATTTACTTTGATTACAAAGTTTAAGGTTTTCATTGGTATGAGCTTCTTATTGATATAAGAGTGAGATGAATATTGTTACTCTCATAGGCATTGTACCAGTATAACACATTTAGGAATACAAGGCTTAGACCAGCCCTTCTTTAACTTTTTTAACTGATTTGAGATGGTCAGCCTGTGAGTTAAGGGACTATAGCAAATTCATGGCTTGGAGTTTATTGTTAGGGTGTTTTCTATGTTTTATTTAGAAATAGCTGAGTGGAGTTAACAGGCAACAGTCCAGATTACTTTACATGGATAGTTGATTTTCAAAACATCAGAAATCCACAGAATTGACATGACAAACATTTCTGTATTAATGTTCATTTTGATTAGAGACCTGTCTGCTCCCGACAGCTTCCTATATTGAATTCTAAGAAGAAATTGAGCATCTTTGGAGTTACTCCAGTTGTGGTGAGACAGCCACTAGGCAAGAATTGCCTCTTTCCTTCTACAGACAAATTACTGTCCAGAAAAGGACACACTTGCAGAATAGTCGACTGATTATATCTGCCTAGACAGAGTAATCAGCCCTTAATAATTCTGCAGCACTAAGGTCTGTCAGATGATCCTGGGCCAGAAGGCGGAAGAACAGATGCTCCAACATTTTGAAGTAGAGAGACTGTCCAGGTGTTCAGAGGTCTCTATAAATTGGCTAAGTTTTAGAAGCTATGCTTTGTGCTTCCCACAATTATAGTTAACTCAGTCATTCTGGATCTCTGATGGGGTTGAAAACTTATAGCCTCATAGCCAATCCTGGCTATTTACCTTGAGAGAAAAGATTTGAGTGGATGATTGTCAACTGACATTCATTCTAAAGCCAGGTTCAGAACTAAACATTTTAGTTAGGATAGATGACAGAGGTGCTGGTTAGTCAACAAAGGGATGGACGGGGTATTAGGACTATCTTGTACCTCACTGGTACAAATTGGCATAATTATGCTTTAATTGTATTTTGAGAGAAAAGTTTCATTTTAACAGGAAGGGTGATATGTAGGAGGAGCTAAGGTGGGAGGAATACTGAGAGGAAGAGATGGTGTAAGAAGAGGAGGAGAAGAAGGAGAGGAGAAGCTAGGTGATGAAAGAGAGAAAGAGGGGGGAGACAGGGAGGCAGATGTTCATGTATCTCCACCAGTCAAAGATAGTTGATATATCTAGGTAATGGGTAGTTAGGTAGTGGGTTACACCTCTGATTGAGCAATACCAAAGCCTATGATTAACATTTTTTTAAAAATGTATAAATGCAAAAAGGAAAAGGGGGCATGGGATAAGGGTTTTCTAAGGGGGGGAATGGGGAAAGGGATGGTATCTAAAGTGTAAATAAAATATCTAATAAAAAAGGAAAAAAGGAAGAAAAGAAAGATGGGGAAATGAAAGAGGAGACATGAAGTTGGGAAGGGATCTCAAAGATATGTTGGATGACAAGAATGGGAGTATATGTTTTAAAAAAGCATCCATATGTGTGAGATTCACAAATAATAGATAACATCTATTATTTATATTATATTATATATAATATATAAATATTTATATTTATATTATAAGTAAATATTTATATTTATATTATAATAGATAATAGATAATATTTACTAGAGGTTTAGAGTTATTAGCTCTCTAGCAGAATACATACATATGTATGCATATATGTATGTTTGTATGTATGTATGTGTGTGTATGTATTTTAGACAGACATGATAGTTTCATGGGTATAGGTAGCTGAAACCAAGCGTGATAACTGGAGTACATTCCATGGAACACACACAGTATGAGGAGAAAACCAAGTCTTGCAAGTTGTCACTATTCCATACTCAATGGGGCAGTCCCATGACAACACACAACTGATTAGCTAAATCTAATTTTTAAAAAGTGTCATTTTTAAATTGTTAATTTATTCATTGTTACATTTCTATGCATTGGAGTTTTGCTTGTATGTATCTCTGCAGAGTGAGTATGCCTGCTATTGCTCATGGGATATTTCTCATAGTGCCTAAAGTATTTTTATACAACCTTACTTGACAAAGAAAAATAGTATTCTGATTACAACTGACTTACCAAACTGGTACCATCCAAGTTTACCTGAGGCTGTTCTGAATCTTCTGTTGGAGGTTCAGGTTCACATTTCAGTCTAAAAACCATATTTTCAAATAATTATACTCAAAATTCAACTTTTACAAAACAGAGTTCCTGAAATGTGCAGATACTTTTCTAAAATTATTCAAATGAATGGATTGGTAACCATCACTTTTCTAGCTGGACTTGAAAATTTTGCCAAGATAGAATATATAAAATGTATTTTGTTTTCTATGTATTCCTGTCTGAGCTGTTCAAGTACTAATTCAGGCTGATGAAAATCTTAAGGCACTCCCCATTTCTCAAGTTTATGAGTGTTGAGAATGTTAGGTACTTGCATTCAACCCAACATTTTAAAAAAAGAAGAAGAAACTAAAGAAAACATTCAGAAAACTGAGGAGGAAAAATGTACTTTCATTTAATATGGCATTTTAAAAGGAAATGAATATAACAGGTTTAGATAAAAAATCTTATGCTGTTTATTTAAAAATCAAATACTAATTTATAGAGTTCGAAATCTATGCTTTAAAGAAACTCTGATATTAAAAATCTTCAGCTAGGATTATAAAATCAACTAAACAAATAAGTAGCCTTCCTCTACTCAAGGGATAAAAAGGCTGAGAAAGAAATTAGGAAAGTGACACCTTTCACAATAGTTATAAATAATACAAAATATCTTGGAGTGAATCTAACCAAGCAAGTAAAAGATCTGTATGACAAGAACTTCAAGTCTCTGAAGAAAGAAATTGAAAAAGATCTCAGAAGATGGAAAGATTGCCCATGATCCTGGATTGGCCAGATTAACTTAGTAAAAATGGCCATCTTGCCAAAAGAAATCTACAGGTTCAATGCAATCCCCATCAAAATTCCAAATCAATTCTTCATAGAGATAGAAAGAGTAATTTGCAAATTCATTTGGAATAACAAAAACCCCAGGAGAGTGAGAACTATTCTCAACAATAAAAGAACTACTGGGGGAATCACCATCCCTGACCTCAAACTGTACTACAGAGCAGTAGTGATACAAACTGCATGGCATTGGTACAGAGACAGGCAGGAAGATCAGTAGAATAGAATTGAAGATCCAGAAATGAACCCAAACACCTATGTGTTGCGGTAAATCTCTCGCCCATTGGTAGTCCATAGAAGAAAAGACACAAGTCAATAAGTATCAAATGAATGCTGCATGCCTAGATTGGGCAGATTTACCATTAAACTACACTATTCCCTGGCTATGAGAGCTCTTAACAACTTGCGATTTCCTAGGTCTTCTTCGTCTTCTCCCTCTCCACCAACTGCCCTCTGCTTCGACCAACTGCCAACTCCGCACCCCCTCTCACTCTCTCCTGGTCTTCCTCTTATCTCCTTTCCCTGCCTCTGGCTCCTTCCACTCCTCTTCTACTGCCCAATCACTGGCTGTAGCCTTTATTTAACAAATTTGATTGGACAGAAGGTTTACAAGATTCTCTCCTCCTTCGCAGCCCCTCCCAGGAGAGGAGTTACCATTACAAGAAGAGGCTAGGGCTATCCACCACACCTATGGTCACTTGATCTTTGACAAAGGAGCTAAAGCCATCCAGTGGAAAAAGGACAGCATTTTCAACAAGTGGTGCTGGCTCAACTGGAGGTCAGCATGTAGAAGAATGCAAATTAATCCATTCTTATCCCCTTGTACAAAGCTCAAGTCCAAGTGGATAAAGGACCTTCACATAAAACCAGATACACTGAAACTAATAGAAGAGAAGGTGGGGAAGACCCTCGAATACCTAGGAACAGGGGAAAAGTTCCTGAACAGAACATCAATGGCTTATGCTCTAAGATCAAGAATCGACAAATGGGACCTCATCAAATTGCAAAGCTTCTGTAAGGCAAAGGACACTGTCAATATGACAAAACGACAACCAACAGATTGGGAAAAGATCATTACCAATCCTACATCCAATACAGGGCTAATATCCAATATATACAAAGAACTTAAGAAATTAGACGCCAGACAACAAAATAACCCCATTAAAAAATAGGGTACAGAGTTAAACAAAGAATTCTCAACTGAGGAAACTTAAATGGCCAAGAAGAACCTTAAGAAATGCTCAACATCCTTAGTCATCAGGGAAATGCAAATCAAAACAACCCTGAGATACCACCTCACACCAGTCAGAATGGCTAAGATCAAAGATTCAGGTGATAGCAGATGCTGGCAAGGATGTGGAGAAAAGGGAACACTCCTCCAATGTTGGTGGGAATGCAAGCTGGTAAAACCACTCTGGAAATCAGTCTGGTGGTTCCTCAGAAAATTGGGCATAGCATTACCTGAGGACCCAGCTGTCCCACTCCTGAGCATATACCCAAAAGACGCTCCAACATATAGCAAGGACATTTGCTCCACTATGTTCATAGCAGCCTTATGTATAATAGCCAGAAGCTGGAAAGAACCCAGATGTCCTTCAACAGAGGAATGGATACAGAAAATGTGGCACATTTACACAATGGCATATTATTCAGCTATTAAAAACAATGAATTCGAAAAATTCTTAGGTAAATGGATGGAACTAGAAAATAACATCCTGAGTGAGGTAACCCAATCACAATAGAACACACATGGTATTTACTCTCTGATAAGTGGATATTAGCCCAAAAAGCTTGAAACAGCCAAGATTCAACTCACAGACCACATGAAGCTCATGAAGAAGGAAGACCAAGTGTGGATGCCTCGGTCCTACTTAGAAGGAGTAACAAAACACTCAAGGGAGCAAATATGGAGACAAAGTGTGGGACAGAAAGTGAAGGAGGGGCAGTCTGGTGATCATTCCCCATGGGTATCCAACCCATGTGCAGTCACCAAAGGTAGACACTGATGTGGATGTCAGGAAAAGCATGTTGATAGGAGCCTGATATAGCTGTCTCCTTAGAGGTCTACCAGATTCTGACATATTCAGATGCAGATGCTCACAGCTAACCATTGATCTGATCCAGGGGTTCCCAATGGAGGAGTTAGAGAGAAGACTGAAAGAGCTGAAAAGGTTTGTGGCCCCATGACGAGAGCAACAATACCAATCAACCAGAGCTCCCCAGGGTCTAAACCACCATACTGGGAGCACACAGGTAGGAACGCATGACTCCATCTGTATATCTAGGGGAGGATGGCCTTGTTGGCCATAGGTAGGAAAGGAGATACTTGGTCCCATGAAGGCTGAACACAGAGTGGTGGTGGGGGATTTGAGAGTGGGGAGGTGGGAGTCATTGGGTAAGTGGGGGCACATCCTCATAGAAGCAGGAGATGGGAGATGGGATGAGGTTCTTGGGTGGTGGGGGAATGGGGTAAGAGGATAAAATCTGAAATGTAAATATAATATCCAATAAAAAATAAAAAATAAAAATCTTCAGCTAATATAAACAACAAATAGAATCAGATTACGAATGAAAATCTTTGGCCCATATTGAAAATTACTGCTGAATCTGTATGTACACTTTTTAATTTGGATAATTTCTTCTCTATCTATTGAAACTATGTGTTGATATCATAAATAATATATTTATTTATTCTTCATACCAAGTTATTGGCTCAGACATGAGTGATTGTACCCATTATAGAATACTACAAAGTCAGAAAAATAACAGAAGTAGCAACTTTACCTCTTTAGTTCATCAGCTAATTTTAGTATCTGGTTTCTCTTGTCCACTAAAAACTTTGCCAGGCTTTCGTTGTTTCTTAATCGAGCCAGAGTATATGGTGTAAAATTATCCTATGGAAAAACAATAGTTGATAACTCTGAGAACTTGATATGTCTCAAAATAATGGACGATCCCATGGAAGACTTAATGGAGCTCCCTTCTCCTGAGGGTCAGGGAGCCACAGCCTTGCCCTTCTCACCCCACAGTGCTCTTGTACTTGTTGCTCTTCCCTTTGCACAGCCTCTGACTGACAGAGCTGCCTACAAATCCTGTCCTCCTGACACTCATTTGAGGGTGAAAAGGTCACCTGAGCTTGGCTTTTCCCCTGGCATTACCATGGTATTTGAGTCATGTGATTGCTCCTTGCTAAACCAAAGCTCCTTGAGGATGGAGCCCTCGTTTTTATCTCTAATACCCCAAACATTAAACCATAGTGGAAAGGTTCCCAGTATTTCCTTTGAGTGATGAGTTAAATTGCATCTCTGGGAGAGGATTTAATCCTTCGTATTACAAACTATATTTAGTTTACCAGAATATCATGCCTCGTGTGAGCACCATGTTCATCTGTTAGAAAAATGTTATAATCCTGAGCACAGTAAGACCAGTATGGAAGAAATATCATGACATGCATAATCCTCCCTACATGGTGACTTTGTGGCAAACATACACAACTTCACTGAAAGCATCACAGAAACAACTGCATTCCCACCAGGCTATGGAAGCAACTCTTTAGATTCTACTTATGGTATTAGGAACCCACGGCAGATGCAAATGGCTCACTGAGACATAAGTTGTGAACTAAATGATACAGGCATCAAATGTACTCTGATAACTTATGAACAATGGATCTGTACAATTTTTCTACCTACTGGACAATGAATCTCTTATCTTTAAGAACTCTTAATGTCTCTAAGGCACATTTACTTAAAAAATTTTAGGTCAGTTTTTTTAGTTACTACTTAAGGTTATTTCTAAGCAAAATATAAATCAGGTATTACAATGAAACTGTCTATCAATACAAAGTCTGATAACTGTCTATGTGGTCATTTTAGAACAATGAAAACCACTAACTGACTGCATGTGGAATGCATGACTTTAGTCCCAGCATTTGGGAAGCAGAAACACAGTACCAGAAAGCCAGGGATACACAGAGAGACAGGCAGACAGGCAGACAGGCAGACAGGCAGGCAGGCAGGCAGGCAGGCAGGCAGGCAGGCAGGCAGGCAGACAGGCAGACAGGCAGACAGGCAGACAGGCAGACAGGCAGACAGGCAGACAGGCAGACAGGCAGACAGGCAGACAGGCAGACAGGCAGACAGGCAGACAGGCAGACAGGCAGACAGGCAGACAGGCAGACAGGCAGACAGGCAGACAGGCAGACAGGCAGACAGGCAGACAGGCAGACAGGCAGACAGGCAGACAAGGAGATAGGAACTGAGCTGCTAACAAGTTCAATGAACAATGCTGAACAAGAAGTTTTTTTTTGCAATAATCATAAGCCCTGCACACGCTCCTATAAGTAACTTCATCAAGCTTACAGATATACAAAGGGAATGGGATTCCTTAAGGGCTGAAAGTTGTTTAAAAACAACCTCTAACTATTAAAATAAGATACCATTTGTAAGATAGTTATAAATTACACAACATAATCTTCCCAGATAATATACTTTTATATGTCCTGTCATTGTTTTCACAATGCAAATAAATCATTTAAAGCACACGCAGTGAAAATAATCTTTAAATCAAAGTTGTGTGGTCTGTACCTTGTTCCTTATACAGATGTCAGCATTGTGTTCCAGCAGTATGTTTACCATTGAAGTTTTGTTATGCCAAACAGCATAGTGCAGAGCCGTGTTCCCATGGTTGTCCTTGGCATTTGGATCAGCACCACTACTTAGTAAAGTGAGCACACATTGTTCATGCCCATACTGTGAAGCCTATGGGTATTACATCAAGAAATAAATAGGAAAGATGAGAAATACAAAAATTTCACAGATTTCACTAACCATTTGCATTTAGCTGAGATCATTTTTATTCCCAGAATTCCCATCAAATCCATGTCACACTGAAACTGTTGGGTGATGTCTACCTTAATTAGTGCTGTGCAGTTGTCACTGTCACGGAGATCAATGTCACAATTCCACTCTATTAGGAGGGCAGCTACCATGGGATGGCCATGTGCACAGGCATAGTGTAACATCGTTCTGTGAAAATGAAGACATTTTAACAATTTTTATGACCGTCCCGGTCTGCACCGGTGCCCAGAGCAGTCACAGGGTGCCAGCTCTGCACCATATCCCCCCAATACCCAGAGGAGGCTGCACTCCCAGGAGCTCTAACAGGCCCAGGATCTTGGGTGAGTAGGCCACGACACACCCACACCAAAACAGGAAGGAATTGGGACCTACTGGGACCCAGGGACTCCAATATGGCCAGTGGCACAGGACCCTTCAGATCTGCACCAGTGCCCAGAGAGGTCATAGGGCACCTGCTCTGAACCAAATCCCACAAAACCAAGAGGAGGCTGGACTCCCTGGAGCTCAAACACACCCAGGAACATAGGATAATAGGACCACAGGATCTCAGAAGCCTGGGCCTACCAGGATTTTAGGATCCCAGAAGCAACCTGACTCCCAAGAGCTATCCAGGATCTCAGAATCAGAGAATCATAGAAACAGCTGGACTCTGAGGAGTACTGACACAAGAAAGATAACAGGACAGACTTTTCCAGTCAGAGACAGTGAGTGAAGGTAGCACTAGAGATAACCAGCTGGCAAAAGGCAAGTGCAAGAACATAAGCAATGAAAACCAAGGTTACTTGGCATCATCAGAACCTAGTTCCCCCACTATAACAGGTCCTGAATACCCCCATGACACTGGAAAAGCAAGATTCAGATACAAAATTAACTTCTCATGATGATGATACAGGACTTTAAGAAGGACCTAAATAACTCTCTCAAAGAAATAAAGGAGAACACATGTAAACAGGAAGACGCCCTTAAAGAAGAAACACAAAACTCCCTTAAAGAATTACAAAAAAAACCCACAACCAAACAGGTGAAGGCATTGAACAAAACCATCTAAGACATAGAAATGCAAGTAGAAACAATAAAGAAATCACAAAGGGAGACTACCCAGGAGATAGAAAACCTAGGAAAGAGATCAGGAGTCATGGATACAAGCATCACCAACAGAATACAAGAGATAAGAGACAGAATCTCAGGTGCAGAAGATACCATTAAAAACCTTGACACAATGATTAAAAAAATACAAAATGCAAAAAACTCCTAACCCCAAACATCTGGGAAATCCAGGACACAATGAGAAGACCAAACCTAAGGATAATACGTATAGGAGAGAGCTAAGATTTGCAACTAAAAGGGCCAGTAAATATCTTCAACAAAATTATAGAAGAAAACTTCCCTAACCTAAAGAAAGAGGTGCCAATTAACAAAAAAGAAGCCTACAGAACTCTAAATAGACTAGACCAGAAAAGAAATTCCTCCTGTCACATAATAATCAAAACACCAAATGCACAAAACAAAGAAAGAATATTAAAAGGAGTAAGGGGGAAAGGTCAAGTAACCAATTAAGGCAGACCTATCAGAATTACACCAGACTTCTCAACAGAGTCTATAAAAGCCAGAAGATCCTGGATAGATGTCATACAGACCCTAAGAGAACACAAATGCCAGCCCAGACTACTGTACCCAGCAAAACTCTCAATTACCATAAATGGAGACACCAAGATATTCCATGACAAAACTAAATTTACACAATATCTTCTCATAAATCCATTCCTACAAAGAATAATAGAGGAAAACTTCCAAAACAAGGAGGGAAATTATACCCTAGAACAAGCAAAAAAATAATGTTCTTCCAACAAACCCAAAAGAAGATAGCCACACAAACATACCTTACCTCTAATAACAACAACAACAAAACAGCAAGCAACAATCAATTTTTCTTAGTATCCTTTAATAACAATGGACTCAGTTCCCCAATAAAAAGACATAGACTAATGGACTGGGTGCGTCAGCGGTACCCAACATATTGCTTCATAAAGGAAATGTGCCTGAGTAACAAAAACAGATACTATCTCAAAATAAAAGGCTGGAAAACAATTTTCCGAGCAAATGGTCCCAACAAACATGCTTGAGTAGCCATTCTAATATGGAATAAAATCAACTTTCTAACAAAAGTTATCAAGAAAGATAAGGAAGGACATTTCATACTCATCAAAGAAAAGATCAACCAAGATGAAATTGCAATTCTAAACATCTATGCTCCAAATGCAAGGGCACCCACATTCATAAAAGAAACTTTACTAAAGCTCAAAGTACACATTGTATCTAACACAATAATAGTGGGAGACTTCAATACCCTACACTCAGCAATGCACAGATTATAGAAACAGAAACTAAACAGAGACACAGTAAAATTAACAGAAGTTAAGATTCAAATGGATTTAGCAGATATTTATAGAACATTTCATCCAAAAAATAAAGAATATTCTTTCTTCTCAGAACTTTATGGTAACTTCTCCAAAACTGACCATATAATTGGTCACAAAACAGGCCTCAACAGATACAAGAAGATTAAAATAATTCCATGCATTCTATCACATCACCACAGACTAAGGCTGGTCTTGAATAATGACAAAATCAATGGAAAGCCCACATATACCTAGAAAATGAACAACACTATACTTAATGATAATTTGCTCTGGGAAGAAATAAAGAAAGAAATTAAAGACTTTTTAGAATTTAATGCAAATGAAGACACATCATACCAAAACTTGTGGGACACAATGAAAGCAGTGCTAAGAGGAAAACTCACAGCTCTAAGTGCCAAAAAAAAAAAAAAAAAAAAAAAAAAAGAAAAGAAACTGGTGAGAGCTTACACTAGCAGCTTGACAGCATACCTGAAAGCTCTAAAACAAAAAGAAGCAAAAGCACATAAGAGGAATAGAAGGCAGGAAAGAATCAAATTCCGGACTGAAATGATCCAAGTAGAAACAAAAAGAACTATACAAAGAATCAACAAAACCAGGAGCTGGTTCTTTGAGAAAATCAACAAGGAAGATAAACCCTTAGCTAGACTAACCAAAAGGCACAGAGACAGTATCCAGATTAATAAAATCAGAAATTAAAAAAGAGACATAACAACAGAAACTGAGGAAATTCAAAAAATCATCAGATCCTACTCCAAAAACCTATACTCAACAAAACTAGAAAATCTGAATGAAATGGACAATTTCCTAGACAGACACCAGGTACCAAAGTTAAGTCAGGATCAGATAAACCATCTAAATAGTTCTATAACCCCTAAAGCAATAACAACAGTCATTAAAAGTCTCCCTACCAGGGGCTGGAGAAATGGCTCAATGGTTAAGAGCACTGACTGCTCTTCCAGAGGTCCTGAGTTCAATTCCCAGCAACCACATGGTGGCTCACAACCATCTGTAATGGGATCAGATGCCCTCTTCTGGTGTGTCTGAAGAGAGCAGCAGTGTACTGACATACATAAAATAAATAAATAATTAATTAAAAAAAAAAAGTCTCCCTACCCAAAAAAGCCCAGGACTAGATGGTTTTAGTGCAGAATTCTATCAGACCTTCGAAGACCTAAAACCAATTCTCTATAAACTATTCTATAAAATAGAAACAGAAGAAACACTACTCAATTCGTTCTATGCAGCCACATCTACACTCGTACCTAAACCACACAAAGACCCAACAATGAAAGAGAACTTCAGAACAATCTCCCTTATGAATATTGATGCAAAAATACTTAATAAAATTCTCACAAACTGAATCCAAGAACACATCAAACTATCATCCACCATGATCAAGTAGGCAAGAATCCAGGGATGGTTCAATATTAGATATTCAATATTCAGAAATTCGTCAACCTAATCCACTATATAAAAAAAAAACTCAAAGAAAAACCTGCATGATCATCTCATTAGATGCTGAGAAAGCATTTGACAAAATTCAACACCCCTTCATAGTAAAAGTGTTGGAAAGAACAGGAAATCAAGGCCCATACCTAAACATAGTAAATGCAATATACAGCAAACCAGTAGCCAACATCAAACTAAATGGAGAGAAACATGAAGCAATCCCACTAAAATCACACACTAGACAGAGCTGCCCACTCACTCCCTACCTATTCAATATAGTACTTGATATTCTACCTGGAGCAATTAGACAACAAAAGGCGAGCAAAGGGATACAAATTGGAAAGGAAGAGGTCAAAATATCACTATTTGCAGACGATATGATATTACACTTAACTGACCCCAAAGCATCCACCAGAGAACTCCTAAACATGATAAACAACTTCAGCAAAGTGGCTGGTTATAAAATCAACTCAAACAAATCAGTAGCCTTCCTCTATTTAAAGAATAACAGGCTGAGAAAGAAATTAGTAAAATGAAACCCTTCACAATAGTCACAAATAATATAAAATACCTTGGTGTGAATCTAACCAAGAAAGTAATAGATCTGTATGACAAGAACTTCAAGTCTCTGAAGAAAGAAAATGAAGATCTCAGAAGATGGAAAGATCTCCCATGCTCATGGATTGGCAGGATTAATATAGTGAAAAATGGTCATCTTGCTGAGAGCAACCTACAGATTCAAGGCAATCCACCTCAAAATTCCAACTAAATTCTTCATAGAGTTAGAAGGAGCAAGGCTCAAATTTATTTGGAATAACAACAAAAAAATTAGCAAAAACTATTCTCAACAATAAAAGAACTTCTGGGGGAATCACCATTCCTGACCTCAATCTGTACTACAGAGCAGTAGTGATAAAAACTGCATGGTATGGGTACAGAGACAGGCAGGAAGATCAATGGAACAGAACTGTAGAGCCTGAAATGAACCTGCTCCACCTACTATGGTCATTTGATGTTTGACAAAAAAGCTAAAACCATCCAGTGGGGAAAAAAAGACAGCATTTTCAACAAGTAGTGCAGGTTGAACTAGAGTTCTGCATGTGGAAAAATGTAAATTGATCCATTCTTCTCTCCTTGTATGAAGCTCTAGTCCAAGTAGATCAAGAACTTTCACATAAAACCAGACACAATGAAACTAACAGAAGAGAAAGTGGGGAATCGCCTCGAACACATGGGCCCAGGGGAAAAGTTCTGGAACATGACACCAATGGCTTATGCTCTAAGATCAAGAATTGACAAATGGGACCTCATAAAATTGCAAAGCTTCTGTAAGGCAAAGGACAATGTCAATTACAGAAAACGGCAACCAACAGATTGGGAAAAGAGCATTACCAACCCTACATCTGTTAGAGGGCTAATATCCAAAATATACAAAACTCTCAAGAAATTAGAATCCAGACAATCAAATAATCCTATTTTAAAATGGAATACAAAGCTCAACAGAGAATTATCAACGGAGGAATATCGAATGGCCAAGAAGCACCTAAAGAAATGTTCAACATCTTTAGTAATCATGGAAATGCAAATCAAAATGACCCTGAGGTTCTACCTCACACCAGTCAGAATGGTTAAAATCAAAAACTCAGGTGACAGCAGATGCTGGTGAGGATGTGGAGAAAGAGGAACACTTCTCCATTGCTGGAAGGATGGCAAGATGGTACAACCACTCTGGAAATCAATCTGGTGGTTCCTTAGAAAACTGTACATAGTACTACCTGAGAACCCATCCATACCACTCCTGGGTGTATACCCAAATGATGCTCCAACATATAACAAGGACACATGCTCCACTGTAATCATAGCAACCTTAATTATAACAGTGAGGTAACCCAGTCACAAAAGAACAATAATGGTATGCACCCACTGATAAGTGGAATATTAGCCCAAAAGCTCACAATACCCAAGACATAACTCACAGACCACATGAAGCTCATGAAGAAGAAATACCAAAGTGTGGGTGCTTCGGTCCTTCTTAGGAGTAGTAACAAAATACTCACTGGAGCAAATATGGAGATAATGTGTGGAGCAGAAACTGGAAAAGGGGCCATTCAGATAGTGCCCCACCTGGAAATCCATCCCAGGTGCAATCAACAAATGCAAACACTGTTGTTGATGTAAGGAAATGCATGCTGGCAGGAGCCTGATATACCTGTCTCCTGAGAGGCTCTGCCAGAGCCTGACATATACAGAGGCAGATGCTAGTATATAACCATTGAACTGATTACGGGGACCCAGTGGGGGAGTTAGAGAGAAGACTGAAGAAGTTGAAGGGGCTTGCAGCCCCATGGGGAGAGTAACAATACCAACCAACCAGGGCTCTTAGGGTCTAAACAGCTAGGATGGGAACACACATGGAGCACCCATGGCTCCAGCTGTATATGTAGTGGAGGATGGCCTTGTTGAGCATCAGTGGGAGAGGAGGTCCTTGGTCTCTTGAAAGCTGGATTCCTCAGTGAGGGGGAATTCGAGGGTGTGGAGGTGGGAGTGTGTGGTTGGGAGGGGAAACACCCTCATAAAAATAGGAGGAGGGAGAACGGGATAAGGAGTTTCTGGGGTGGGGCGAATGGGGATAACATCTGAAATGTAGATAAATAAAGTATCCAATGATAAAAAACAGAACAAAAAAAACCTGATAATAGATCTGGTTATCGAAGTACAGCAATTGAGACTTTTGGCAGCAATTTAAGATTACCCATACTACTGGAATACCTTATAATTGTCAAGGACAAAGACTGTGGAAGGGGCCCAAGAAACTTTAAAACAGTATCTTCATAAAATAAAAAGGGGGACATATATCCCCATATACTACAAATTTATTTAAATCATGTTCTTTTTATTTTAAATTATTTTTTTAAAAATTGGATGCCAAGGAACTATCTGCTGACTGTCTATGGCACCCTACAACTAGGCATACTTATGCATAGTTGAAAGGGAAGGATCCACTTACTGGCATATAGCATGATCTCGATCAGGTATTTAATGTGGGGAAGAGGGCATGTTTGTGTTTTTTCTGCAGGAAGCTGAAGGAGCAGGGTGGTGGTCAGAGTGATGGGTGAGACATGCTGATGTCCGGACAAAGAATGATGCTGACCTGTGGGCTTGCTGAGTGCTGTGACAATGCTGACTGGGGAGCTGCATTGGACATATGTTTCTGACTCACCTTTGCTTACCTATACCCCTGATGGGAAAAGCTGACTTGCCTTAAGTTTTTAGGCCTCATGGAACAGAGAATCAAAAAGAGAATTGTATTTTTCTTAAATGTGACCAGTTATTCGGACTGATTCATGTACTGGTCTAGAAGTCAATTCAATATTGGAAATAACAGTCTTCATTGGGAAGGCTGGATCTGGACATTTTCAGAGACATATTTGGAAGTTAGCTGCAGTTCTCTATAATGTTATATTAGCAAGAGATAAGGTTGGGACAAGATCTGGATTTCAAACAAGTGTTAGTGCATGTGTTAAGGCTCATTTAATTGTCAAATTAAAAATACTTTTGTTTCTTCTACAGTATTTAATGCAAGTTGCATTGATTGTATACTTTCTAATTGTGTTAGCATGTTGAAATCCAGCATGTCAGTTATGAAGGTCTATCAACCAGCTTTTGTTTTATTGCCTTGAGTATCACAGAACTTTGGTCTTTGGAAAAAAAGCTTGCAAGTACTAGAAAAAAGTGAGTCAGGCCTTAAGCAGAAGCAGGAGGGTATTGGGCTAGATTATTGCTGGTATAACGGCTTTTATTACATTAATTGCTAGCACCACTGCTTCTGCAATTGCTGTGACACAAGAAGTTAAGACAGCTACTTTTGTTAATCATTTAGCAAAAAATGTTACTAATGTGTTGAATAGACAAGAGGATTTAGATAGGCATTTGGAAGAACAAATTGATGCATTTATCCTATTCAAATTATTGGAAGGAGGTTCAGAGATTAAGAGTATGGAGCCATCTCAAGTGTCATGCCAAATACCATTGGATCTGTTAGTTCTAAAATTTATAATAGTAGTCATTATAATTAGGAAAAAGTTTAAAGACACTTGCAGTGTATTTAGCATAATTCTAACACCTCTCTGGATTTTTAAATTTTGCATAGTGAACTTATAAGTTTAAAGAATGCTGCTCTGCTGAGTGTTGATGCAGCAGATACTGTTGATGAAATTACCCATGGCCTGAGGTCAGTATTTCTATTTTGGTCAATCTTCAAGAATGGCATATATAGCTTGATCATGCTAGCCCTTTTTGTCCTGGGAATACTTTTATTCCTGCCCATCATGATAAAGCTTGTCTGTAACAACATGTTGGCAGCCAAAGTACATGGCTTGAAACTGAAAATGGACCCCTAGATAGAGTTATTAAATTAACAGGCTGGCAAGCCAAGGACGGGTAAGAGTCTGCACAGAGCCTTACCAACGTAAGACAGAAGTGCATTGCTTTGGAGAATGCATATTGCATGATGAGTAAGGAAGTAATTCTTTTCAAAATGACCTAAGACAGGCTCCATCTTATTTACAAAATAAAAAAGGGGGAGAGGTGGAGAGCTTTTAGGACTTCTTAGCAAGAATGTGACATTGGTCAAGGACAAGGAAGTGGGCTTCAGGCAGGAATCTGACATTAGGCTAGAAGAAAGAAGTAATTTCAGGCAGGAATCTAAATATTAGGCTAGAACAAAGAAATAATTTCAGGCAGGAATCTAAATTTTAGGCTAGAACAAGAAAGTAAGCTTCAGCCATAAAAATGACTTTGGGCTAATACAGGAAAGTAGGCTCAGATATTTTGGTCATCCAGATAAGCGCTTAAAAACAGTGATCATGGAATTCTTCACAGAACTTTGTTTATTGCCTTGCTTGTTCTTTGCCTATTTATGTTTATTGTCTTGCTTGTTCCTTGACTATTTGCATCTATTTTATTGCTAGTTCCTCAACATAGAACTGACCTTAATACTTGCATGTAATTAAAATGGTATAAAAGCAAAAAGGAAGAGGGGGCATGGGGTAGGGGTTTTCTAGGGAGGAAAAAGGGGGAAAGGGGATGGCATCTAGATGTAAATAAATAAAATATCCAATAAAAATATTTTTACAAAACAAAGTCAAAACCACATGATTATTCATCTAATTGTAAACATTATTAGCATGTAATTAATTTTCTTTTGATGTAGACATAATATATATCAGCTCTTAGCACACAATTCATTAAGTTAGGGCAACCAATTCAGAGATTTCTTTTTTACTTGCAGTGTTAAAAACATGGGACATACATTTCTGCACAAGGGACAATAGCAAATTGTATCTAAAAAATAACTTTTGATTTATAAATCATTAGCTAAAGAAAAACCAGGACTCCAATGAGAAAGTGCAGATTGTTTTATTCATTACTTAAATGTATACAGTGTGCAGAAATGAGAGGTTTTAATGATTAATGAATAGATTTTGATACTGCTATAATTTTTCAAAATAGCTACTCTTTATAATTTCCTAATTTTAGAAATATTGTTAACTGAAAGGAAAGAGGTAGAGGTTCAATTAGACTTGAAGCCTATTTCTCTAAAATTTCTACACAGGGCAGAAAATCTGGACAAGGTGAGAGGCATTTACAGGACATAGAATAAATGTGATACCTACATAATAGAGAATCGATGTATATTTGGTGAACTACTGTGTAAAAAGAATAAATAAAGTTGAGGAGTTGAGTGCTTTATACTTAGTAATTGTGAGGATTCTGATAAATTTAATTAATTATTTTATTAATTATAACTCACAACCCATAAATCAAGAAATGGGTGAAATTGAAATTATAGTTATTTTATCAGCAAGCTTTAGGAGGTATACAGTAAAATACTGTCAGTAATCATTCTCTTCCCCTAATGTGAGAAAATTGCCTCAACAAATGGGTCCATGAAGTGCAAAACCTCTGCATTTGCATTTGTATGTCCAATAGTTTTATTTTCTAGACTTCTATCATTTTCAGGGGTGTGTGTGTTTGTGAGTGTGTGTTTGCGAGTGTGTGTATGGTGTATGTGTGTGCATGTGTACAGTGTGTGTGTGTGTGCATGTATGTATGTGGGGAGTGTTTGTCTTTTTTGTGTTAATGTGTGTATGTGTGTGTGCTTGTGCGTGTGTGTGTGTGTGTGTGCGCAGGTGTGCCTATGTATGTTCTGGATTAATAATTTTAGCTAATTTTTAAGTCTTTATTTTATTGTCTTCACATCAAGGCCCACAGTTATGGAAAGTTTTTCATTTAAATAGTTACAATATGGGTCATTCATTATTTCATTTATTGAAACAAACATGTATTTCAACACCCAGGAAGCTATGTTAAATTGTCTTAAATGACAACTTGCCACAGCTTAAAATCACCTAGAATCAGAGCCTTAAATGAGGAATTCTGTATATCAGGTTTGCTGTGGGGATGTCTATAGGGTATTTTCTTGTTAACTGTAGAATGACACACTACAGGTACCAATGTTCCACAGGCTGAGTAATGAGAGCTAACTGTGAGCAAACAGCTTGATTTTGTTTCATTCCTTTCTTGTCTGTGGATGTGGTGTGACCAGATCCTGACTCTGATTTCCCCACTATGATGAACTATAACCTATAACTGTAAGCCAAATACCCCCCTTTTCTTCAGTATGTTGCTTTGTCAGGGTGTTTGATCTAACAGAAATGAAGCCATGGAAATAGTAAAATGACCCTTAAAAAGTTTTGTGATGAGTACCTGATGTTCAAGATAAAATACAAACTGTACCAGAGATATAAATAAGACAATGGCCAGTGAAAATATAGAGAGCATTATGCAGACTCTCTAAGAAAGAATGAAGTTGTCACAAAGTATGCCAATTGGATTTTCAAACTGCTGGTATTCATATATGGACGTATATAACCATTTGGTGTTTACCAAGCATAATGAGAGGTAAATGATCATCCTGTCCTAAATTTTCCAACATGCAAATGCATACAAATTTATAAAGCTCATACTTGTGCTCTTGTGCCTATATTTATAATCTCCTGATTTTAGGAAGAAGCCACTTTTGCTTTTTCTGTGAACATCTCTGATTTTTCCTTCAACATATCTAACCTAAGCTTTTGTCTTCCTCCTGTTCTAGGACGAAGCACTACATATGATTTGTGTATCTCAGCTTTAAAACACTTTCTTTTGAAAGTTGACAAAATCCGGGAGGTGGTGGCACGCACGCCTTTAATCCCAGCACTTGGGAGGCAGAGACAGGCAGATTTCTGAGTTCGAGGCCAGCCTGGTCTACAGAGTTAGTTCCAGGACAGCCAGGGCTACACAGAGAAACCCTGTCTCGAAAAACCAAAAACAAACAAACAAACAAACAAAAAAGAAGGTTGATAAAAGTAATGAGCATATTTAAGACAGATTTTCAGTTTGAAGTCATTTTTCCTTCTCACTATTATGACTGCAGTCATTATACCTCTTGAAGGAAAAGTTGTATAAATGGAAAGAAAACCTGTATTTGAGATAAACATATTCAATGTCATATTTTCAGAAAACTTCAACTAAAATGATGATGTCTAATTATTTATATGTAACAAACCTGTAAGTATATAATACTATGATTGCATAATGAACTTTCAGTTTTCCATTAAGATCTATTCTTTACTTCTAAAGGCATTAACTGCTTTTAGAATATATACAGTATAATAGTACAAGATAATATACAGTACAAATAGTATAAAATAATTATGTGAAAAAAGTCATAAACTTGCATGTCACAAGAGATACTTTATTACCAATAAATGTATAATAATATTTCTCCACGTGTTCATGGCAGAATTCACAGATAAAGAAAAAATAAAGGTGCCATCTAACAAGGCTGACATATTGGATATGAATTCATTGGATTGTACAGCTTGAAAAAAAATGAAGGTAACAACACACTCTACACAAAAGAGCTGAGGGAAAACCAAAGCTACTGTACAGTTTGCAGATGATGAAAAACACAAAGAGATGTCAAGGAGTGAAGGGGAAGCAGCATGGGTGGCTCTCCGCTGGCCGAGGAGAGCTAAGCCTTCCAAAAGATAAACATGTGGTCCTGAATTTCTGCCCTGGGCTGCATGATAAGACCATAGTTTCCAGAAGCCTGGCTGTCAGCTAAAGAGCCTTTGAAAATGACTCCAAAGATTAATGTTAGCATTGCAGGAGTTCACGTATACTTGCCGTATACGTGATTCTCTGTATATTTCCCCCATAGGTGAACTCAGACGCCAAACTGAAAGCGTGGTTATTACTATTAAGTGAGTTATTTTGGGGCACTGAAGGAATGAAATTTAATAACATGAACGTATCAACCTACTATAGAGCCTGGGAGAGAAACAGGTACATCAGGCAATCACAGAAAAAAGGAAGGCTGGGTATCAAAACGTAAAGAAATTCAAGTATCAAGGGAGTTGAGTGGTGAACAGTTCTAGGTCAGCAGCGTCCCCACCCCCACCCCGCATTCATGGAACAGTAGAATAACTGCCAAGTTCAGAGATTAGCACCTTTGATTCCCAAGACATCTTAATGACAAAGGTCAACATACTAGTCACCAGAACTGAAGGCATTGGCAGTTCCCTCCTCTCTAGTTTTCTGGGCTACTTAGGAAAGCTGACACATCTTCCTCCACTCGACTCCCAACCTGTGCCTTGGCCGTGACTCTCAGTCCCAATTACCTGTCATTCTTGTCTCGGTCATTGACACCATTTCTTTCAAGCATGAGTCTGCACTGAACTATGACAGCAGCACCCCGGCTCGCAGCCTTGTGGATCTTTCCAAAAGCATTGTAGCTTTTGAGCTGTCTGAAGGCGTGGGGAACAATAGCATCAGGGCTCGGGAAGGACTCCCTCTGGCTGGTGGAGGGGCCAGAGGAAGAACGCCTTAGATTCCAGTTGCCAAAGAACTTCTTCATGGTGGAACTCCCCCACCCACCCACCCCAAGTCACCCTCTCCCTGCCCCTCCCTCTTCCCCTCCCCCTTGGTTGTTGGCCACTCTCAACCAACACAAAAGGAAGCCAAGTGAGCTTTGTCACCACCACCACCACCACGACAAAGCACCCACAAAGCAAGCTCAGTAGGATAGAGTCCAGGCAGCACAGGTACTCCTGTCAACCGAAGTCCAATCCCACTGTTGCCAAGCAACGCATCAAAACACAGGCATTCGCACGCTGACCAATTGGAACGCCTGGATCAAACTACTATGATAGGAGCGTGCTTGCTGTTTTTTGTTTTTTTTCTTTATGTTTTTTTTCTTTTTTTTTATTAGATATTTTATTTACACTTCAGATGGCATCCCCTTTCCCCATCCCCCCCCCCACCCTCGTTAGGAAACCCCTATCCCATGCCCCCTTTTCCTTTTTGCATTTATACATTTTTTAAACATAATGTTAATCATAGGCTTTATAAGTTTGGAATTGTTCAATCAGAGGTGTAACCCACTGACCAACCTAGATATAACAACTATCTTTGACTGGTGGAGATACTTGAACCTCTGCCTCCCTGTCTCCCCCCTCTTTCTCTCTTTCTTCACCTAGCTTCTCCTCTCTTTCTTCTTCTCCTCTTCTTACTCCTTTTCTTCCTCTCAGTACTCCTCTTACCTTAGCTCCTCCTACACATCACCCTTCCTGTTAAAATGAAACTTTTCTCTCAAAATACAATTAGAACATAATTATGCCAATTTGTACCAGTGAGGTACAGGATAGTCCTAATACCCAGTCCATCCTTTTGTTGACTAACCAGCTCCTCTGTCATCTATTCTAACTAAAACATGTAGTTCTGAACCTGGCTTTAGGATGAATGTCAGCTGATGACCATCCACTCAAGTCTTTTCTCTTAAGGTCAATAGCTATATGTTTTCAATCCCATCAGAAATCCAGAATGACTGAGTTAACTATAATTGTGGGAAGCACAAATCATAGTTTCTAAAACTTAGCCAATTTATAGAGACCTCTGAACACCTGGACAGTCTCTCTACTTCAAAACGATGGAGCATCTGTTCTTCTGCCTTCTGGCCCAGGATCATCTGAAAGACCTTAGTGCTGCAGAACTATTAAGGGCTGATTACTCTGTCTAGGCAGATATAATCAGTCAACTATTCTGCAAGTGTGTCCTTTTCTGGACAGTAATTCGTCTGTAGAAGGAAATTGGCAATTCTTGCCTAGTGGCTGTCTCACCACTAGGAGTAACTGGAGTAACTCCAAGGATGCTCAATTTCTTCTTAGAATTTAATATAGGAAGCTGTCTGGAGCAGACAGGTCTCTAATGAAAATGAACATTAATACTGAAATGTTTGTCATGTCAATTCTAAGGATTTCTGATGTTTTGAAAACCAGCTATCCATGTAAGGTAATCTGGACTGTTGCCTGTTAACTCCACTCAGCTATTTCTAAATAAAACATAGAGAACACCCTTATAATAAACTCCAAGTCATGAATTTGCTATAGTCCCTTAACTCACAGGCTGACCATCTCAAATCCGTTAAAAAAGTTAAAGAAGAACTGGGTCTAAGCTTTGTATTCCTAAATGTGTTATACTGGTACAATGCCTATGGGAGTAACAATATTCACCTCACTCTTATATCACTAAGAAACTCATGCCAATGAGAATCTTAAAATTTGTAATCAAAGTAAATTGGTGCCATTTAAGAATTTATATCTTCATCTTGATATTAATTATACAGATTTCTACTAATAGGTGATGGCTATGCAATAAACCCTAGCTAATCCTCTCTATTCCGACAAAACCTCTACTTTTCCCTAGAGAGACAGCCCAACATTTACCACCTTAGTCCCCAAGCCCAGGGAATAGGGGCACTGACTCTTCATTAGCTTCTTCAAGCTGATTATGGGCGTTGAGATATTAGAAGAGGAGTGGGGGGGGGGAGAGCAAGTTGACAATCCTCTGATACTGTGTCTACCTCCAGATGGACTTCCCGGACCTCAGAGGTTTGAGCAGGTCTGCCCAGCTTGCTTGTTGAGTAGATACACCAAGGCTGATCATTCTGCAATATACAATTCTCAAAACAACTTTTAGTATCAAGATAGCTTTTTTTTTTTAAGAGGACTGACATTTTATTAAGAATGTTGGTTCTAACCACTTTTCTATTTTTCCCCTTTTATTGGATATAATATTTACATTTCAAATTTTATCTCCTTACCATATTTTCCCCATCACCCAGGAACCCCTTATCCCATCCCCCCTCCTCCTGCCTCTATGAAGGTGTTTACCCACCTACTCCCAGCCCCCCTCCACATCCTCAGATTCCCCCCCTCTGTGCTCAGCCTTCAGGGTACCAATGATCTTGTCTCCCACCTATGCCCAACAAGGCCATCCTCCCCTACATATACAGCTGGAGTCATGTGTCTCTCCATATGTGCTCCTAGGCTGGTGGTTTAGACCCTGGGGAGCTCTGGCTGGTTGGTATTGTTGCTCTCCTCACGGGGCCACCAGCCCTTAAGGTTCCTTCTACTTACTCTCTAACTCCTCCATTGGGAACCTTTGATCAGATTAATGGATAGCTGTGGGTATCTGTCTCTGGGTATGTCCGACTCTGGGGGACCTCTAAGGAGATAGCCTTATCTGGCTGCTGTCAGCTTTCCCATCCTGACATCCCTATCAGCGTCTATTTTTGGTGACTGCCCATGGAATGAATACCCAGATGGAATGGTCTCCCTACACCCCCCCCTTCAGATTCTGTCCCACACTTTGACTCCATATTTGCTCCCTTGGGTATTTAGTTACTCCTTCTAAGAAAGACCTAGGCATCCTTACTTGTTCTTTCTTCTTCATGAGCTTCATGTCGTCTGGTAGTTGAATCTTTGTTGTTTCAGATTTTTGGGCTAATCTCCGCTTATCAGTGAGTAAATACCATGTGTGTTCTTTTGTGATTGGGTTACCTCACTCAGGATGATATTTTCTAGTTCCATCCATTTAGCTAAGAATTTCCCAAATTCATTATTTTTAATAGCTGAGTAATATTCCATTGTGTAAATGTACCACATTTTTTGTATCCATTCCTCTGTTGAAGGGCATCTGGGTTCTTTCCAGCTTCTGGCTATTATAAATAAGGCTGCTATGAACATAGTGGAGCATATGTCTTTGTTATTTGTTGGGGCATTTTCTGGGTATATGCCCAGGAGTGCTATAGATGGGTCCTCAGGTAGTGCTATATCCAATTTTCTGAGGAACCGCCAGACTGACTTCCAAAGTGGTTGTACCAGCTTGCAACCCCACCAACAATGCAGGAGTGCTCCTCTTTCTTCACATCCTTGCCAGCATCTACTATCACCTGAGTTTTTGATCTTAGCCATTCTGACTGGTGTGAGGTGGTATCTCAGTGTTGTTTTGATTTGCATTTCCCTGATGACTAAGGATGTTGTACATTTCTTAAGGTGCTGCTCGGCCATTCGAGTTTCCTCAGTTGAGAATTCTTTGTTTAACTCTGTACCCCATTTTTAATGGGGTTATTTTGTTGTTTGGTGTCTAATTTCTTGAGTTCTTTGTAAATATTAGATATTAGCCCCCTATCGGATGTAGGATTGGTAATGATCTTTTCCCAATCTGTTGGTTGCCGTTTTGTCTTGTTGACAGTGTCCTTTGCCTTACAGAAGCTTTGCAATTTGATGAGGTCCCATTTGTCAGTTCTTGATCTTAGAGCATAAGCCATTGGTGTTCTGTTCAGGAACTTTTCCCCTGTGCCTAAGTATTCGAGGGTCTTCCCCAACTTCTCTTCTAATAGTTTCAGTGTATCTGGCTTTATGTGAAGGTCCTTTATCCACTTGGAGTTGAGCTTTGTGCAGGGGGATAAGAATGGATTAATTTGCATTCTTCTACATGTTGACCTCCATTTGAGGCAGCACCACTTGTTGAAAATGCTGTCCTTTTTCCACTGGATGGATTTAGCTCCCTTGTCAAAGATCATGTGACCATAGGTGTGCGGGTTCATTTCTGGCTCTTCAATTCTATTCCATTGATCATCCTGTCTGTCTCTGTACCAATACCATGCAGTTTTTATCACTACTGCTCTGTAGTACAGTTTGAGGTCCGGAATGGTGATTCCCCCAGAGGTTCTTTTATTGTTGAGAATAGTTCTTGCTATCCTAGGTTTTTTGTTATTCCAAATGAATTTTTAAATTGCTCTTTCTATCTCTATGAAGAATTGATTTGGAATTTTGATGGGTATTGCATTGAATTTGTAGATTGCTTTTGGCAGGATAGCCATTTTTACTAAGTTAATCCTGCCAATCCAGGAGCATGGGAGATCTTTCCATCTTCTGAGATCTTCTTCAATTTCTTTCTTCAGAGACTTGAAGTTCTTGTCATACAGATCTTTCACTTGCTTGGTTAGATTCACTCCAAGATAATTTATTTTATTTGTGGCTATTGTGAAGGGTGTCGTTTCCCTAATTTCTTTCTCTGCCTGTTTATCCTTTGAATAGAGGAAGGCTACTGATTTGTTTGAGTTGATTTTATATCCAGCCACATTTCTAAAGTTGTTTATCAGGTTTAGGAGTTCTCTGGTGGAAGTTTTAGGTTCACTTAAGTATACTATCATATCATCTGCAAATAGTGAAATTTTGACTTCTTCCTTTCCTATCTGTATCCCTTTGACTTCCTTTTGTTGTCTAATTGCTCTGGCTAAGACTTCCAGTACTATATTGAATAGGTAAGGTGAGAGTGGGCAGCCTTGCCTAGTCCCTGATCTTAGTGGGATTGCTTCAAGTTTCTCTCCATTTAGTTTGATGTTGGCTACTGGCTTGCTGTATATTGCTTTTACTATGTTTAGATATGGGCCTTGTATTCCTGATCTTTCCAAGACTTTTAACATGAAGGGATGTTGAATTTTGTCAAATGCTTTCTCAGCATCCAGTGAGATGACCATGTGGTTTTTCTCTTTGAGTTTATTTATGTAGTGGATTACATTGATGGATTTCCGAATATTGAACCATCCCTGCATTCCTGGGATAAAGCCTATTTGATCTTGATGGATAATTGTTTTGATGTGTTGTTGGATTCGGTTTGCGAGAATTTTATTGAGTATTTTTGCATCAATATTCATAAGAGAGATTGGTCTGTAGTTCTCTTTCTTTGTTGGGTCTTTCTGTGGTTTAGGTATGAGTGTAATGGTAGCTTCATAGAATGAATTGGGTAGTGTTCCTTCTGTTTCTATTCGATGGAATAACTTGAAGAGGATTGGTATTAGGTCTTCCTTGAAGGTCTGAAAGAATTCTGCACTGAAACCATCTGGCCCTGGACATTTTTTGGTGGGAAGATTTTTAATGACTGTGTCTATTTCTTTAGGCGTTATGGGACTGTTTAGGTGGTTTATCTGCTCCTCGTTTAACTTTGGTACCTGGTATCTATCTAGAAAATTGTCCATTTCCTCCAGATTTTCCAATTTTGTTGAGTATAGGCCTTTGTAGTAGGATCTGATAATTTTTTAAATTTCTTCTCTTTCTGTTGTTATGTCTCCCTTTTCAGTTCTGATTTTATTAATTTGAATGCTGTCTCTGCGCCCTTTGGTTAGTCTGGCTAAGGGTTTGTCTATCTTGTTGATTTTCTCAAAGAACCAGCTCCTGGCTTTTTTGATATTTTGTATAGTTCTTTTTGTTTCGACTTGGTTGATTTCAGCCCTGAGTTTGATTATTTCCTGCCGTCTACTCCTCTTGGGTATACTAGCTTCTTTTTGTTCTAATGCTTTCAGGTTTGCTGTCAAGTTGTTAATGTATGCTCTTTCCACTTTCTTTTTGTGAGCACTTAGAGCTATGATTTTTCCTCTTAGTACTGCTTTCAATGAGTCCCACATGTTTTGGTATGATGTGTCCTCATTTTCATTTAGATCTAAAAAGTCTTTAATTTCTTTCTTAATTTCTTCCTTGACCAAGTCATCATTGAGTAGAGCATTGTTCAGTTGCCAAGTGTATGTGGGCTTTCTGTTGTTTTTGTCTATGTCAAAGACAAGTCTTAACCCATGGTGGTCTGATAAGGTACTAGGGATTATTTCAATCTTTTTGTACCTGTTGAGGCCTGTTTTGTGACCAATTATATGGTCTATTTTGGAGAAGGTACCATGAGGTGCTGAGAAGAAGGTATATTCTTTTTTTTTTTTAAGATGAAATGTTCTATAGATGTCAGTTAGGTCCAATTGGTTCATAATTTCTGTTAGTTTCATTGTGTCTCGATTTAGTTTCTGTTTCCATGTTCTGTCCATAGCTGAGAGTGGGGTGTTGAAATCTCCCACTATTATTGTGTAGGGTGCAATGTATGCTTTAAGCTTTAGTAAAGTGTCTTTTATATATGTGGGTGCCCTTACATTTGGGGCATAGATGTTGAGAATTGCGAGTTCCTCTTGGTACATTTTTCCTTTGATGAATATACGAAGTGTCCTTCTTTATCTTTTTTGATTACTTCTGGTTGAAAACTGATTTTATTTGATATTAGAATTGCTACTCCAGCTTGTTTCTTGGGACCATTTGCTTGGAAGATTGTTTTCCAACCTTTTACTCTGAGGTAGTGTCTGTCCTTTCCACAGAGGTGTGTTTCCTGAATGCAGCAAAATGTTGGGTCCTGTTTACGTATCCAGTCTGATAGTCTATGTCTTTTTACTGGAGAATTGAGTCCATTGATATTAAGAGATATTAAGGAAAAATGAGTGTTTTTTCCTGTTATTTTTGTTATTGGCAGTGGAGATATGTTTGTGTAGCTACCTTCTTTTACGGTTTTTAGAAGATTACTTTCCTGCTTTTTCTAGGTTGTAGTTTCCCTCCTTGTGATGGAGTTTTCCACCAATTATCCTTTGAAGTGCTGGATTTGTGTTGAGATACTGTGTAAATTTGGATTTGTCATGGAATATTTTGGTTTCTCCATCAATAATGATTGACAGTTTTGCTGGGTATAGTAGTCTGGGCTGACATTTATGTTCTTTTAGGGTCTGTATGATATCAGTCCAGGATCTTCTGGCTTTTATGGTCTCTGGTGAGAAGTCTGGTGTAATTCTTATAGGTCTGCCTTTATATGTTACTTTGCCTTTTTCCCTTACTGCTTTTAGTATTTTTTCTTTGTTTTGTACATTTGATGTTTTGACTATTATGTGGCGGGAAGTATTTCTTTTCTGGTCTAAACTATTTGGAGTTCTGTAGGCTTCTTGTATATTTATGGACAGCTCTTTCTTTAGGTTAGGGAAGTTTTCCTCTATAATTTTGTTGAGGATATTTACTGGTCCTTTAAGTTGGGAGTCTTCCCCCTCATCTATTCCTACTATCCTTAGGTTTGACCTTCTCATTGTGTCTTGGATTTCTTGTATATTTTGGGTTAGTAGCTTTTTGTATTTTGCATTTTCTTTGACAGTTGTGTCAATGTTTTCCATGGTATCTTCTGCACATGAGATTCTCTCTTCCATCTCCTGTATTCTGTTGGTAATACTTGTGTCTATGACTCCTGATCGATTTTTTAAGTTTTCTATCTCCAGGGTATTCTCCCTTTGTGATTTCTTTATTGTTTCTACTTCCCTTTTTAGATCCTGCATGGTTTTGTTTAATTCCTTCTCCCGTTTGGTTGCATTTTCTTGCAATTCCTTAAGGGATTTTTGTGTTTCCTCTTTAAGGGTTTCTATCTGTTCTTTGAGAGTGTTATTTATGTCTTTCTTAAAGTCTTCTATCATCATCATGAGAAGTGATTTTAATTCTGAATCCTGCTTTTCTGGTGTGATGGGGTGTTCAGGGCTTGCTATGATGGGGGAACTGGGTTCTGATGATGCCATGTAACTTTGGTTTCTGTTGCTTACGTTCTTGTGCCTGCCTTTTGCCATCTGGTTAAATCTAGTGCTACCTGTGCTTCTGTCTCTGATTGTAGCCTGCCTTTCCAGTTGTCTCGCTTGTGTTTGGTCTTCTAGGGGTCCAGATGTCTCTATGATTTTTTCTAGCTGCACTGATTATGGTGGTATCTCTAGAATGCCTCAGGATATGGTGCCTCCAAGGTAGCAGTCCAGCTATTTGTCTGCTGTTCTGGGTGCAGTGTCTCCTCTTGGATATCTCAGGATATGTTGTTTGACACTCTGAGTTCAGTTGTTCCTCTGTGGCTCTGGGTTGAGTGGACCTTCCAGTATGTCTCAGGCAGAATCCGGGGTCCACACAACTGCAGACCTGGCAGAGGTCTGGTCTAGGCCTCAGACCCGGGAGATGGGCTGAAGGGGGGTGCTAGCCGGCAGGGGTGGGGGGGGTATCTGCTGGATTCTGAGCACTCAGGGCACCCAGCTATGAGTTCAGGGTAATATGTGGGTTTTCCTACTTAAAGCTGGTTGTGGGATCTGTGGAGCCCCCAGAATGTGTCTGGCAGCAGTAACTGGGTTGCACTCACCAACAGGCCTCAGACCGGAAGAGGGGCGTGCAGTGGCAGGGGAGTGCTAGCACTGGCTATGGGTTCTATGGATCCCCCAGAATGTGTCTGGCGGAATGGAATCCGGGGTGCACTCACAAGTTGGCCTGGCAGAGGTCCGGCCCAGGCCTCACACCTGAAGAGGGGCGCGTGGCGGCAGGGGAGTGCTAGCACTGGCTATGGGTTCTATGGATTCCCCCAGAATGTGTCTGGCGGAATCCGGGGTACCCCACAAGCTGGCCTGGCAGAGGTCCGGCCCAGGCCTCAGACAGGAAGAGGGACGCCTGGCGGCAGGGGAGTGCTAGCGCTGGCAGTGCTTGCTGTTTATGCTCATGGCCTGATCTGGGAAATTGGATCCAGCTCAGTCTAGCCTTGGATCTGAGAAACCACACATTCGCTGGGACTGATGGAGCCTGCTGAAGCCAGCACTGGTTTAGTCTCCAAGAGCAGTTTCCTAAAAACCTGTCAGTCAAACTGCCCTTTCTTTGACTTCCTTCCCAAGGCAAAAAAAACAAAAAACAAAAAAACAAAAAACAAAAACAAAACCACTGTGCCCCCATTGTTGTCCATGGGGATTTAGCAGGAGCCATTAGGCAAGGAAGATGACTTTGGTGACTCCAAAAGCAGTGACATTATTTTGGGTTTTTGGTTTGTTTGTTTGTTTACTTGGTGTGGTTTGGGGTTTTTTTTGTTTTTGTTGTTTTTTGTTGTTGATTTGGAGAGGTATTTTTGATTCCAATATGGGCTTTCAATAACAGAGAGCTGGATGGGCTCACTTACTAGACCAGGCTGGCCCAGAAATGAAAGAAATCTGCCTGCCTCTGCCTCCCTTATGCCAGGATTAACAATATGCACCACCACACCCAGCCATATTTGCAACTTTTTTTTTAAGCAGAAACAAGCACCACTTAGCCTGATAAATGAGAAGCCATCCAGTCTTTTGTCTGCCCTGTGGAGGTGTCTTTCCTTCACTGCATCTATGCTGTTGGATGTGTCTGCTTGACTTAGGAACATTTTCAACATTTTAATTATTTGCTCCTTTACTTCTCATGAGCCCTGTAATTTCTTTATTCTCTAGGTAATAATGTCAGTGTGATATGGGACTGAACATGAGCCTGGAAACAAGACAGGAAAGAATGTTAGTCTTCCATGGACGCTTCTGGAGTTTCTGCTTCCAATTTCCTGCCTCCAGCTCAAGCCTTGGCTTCCATTATAAACAGAAATGAACACTTTCCTTCTCAGACCTAACCTTCATCTGCCAGGTTGACTAATCCAAAGACTAGTTCCTGCTTCACAAAGTCAGTTGGTTCTGACTGAGAGAAGACTTTTGGGGGTCCCCATTGTCTTAGTTAGGGTTTTACTGCTGTGAACAGACACCATGACCAAGGCAACTCTTATAAGGACAGCATTTCATTGGGCCTGGCTTACTATCATTAAGGTTCAGTCCACTATCATCAAGGTGGGAATAGGGCAACATCTACGCAGACATGGTGCAGGCGCAGCTGAGAGAGCTACATCTTCATCTGAAGGCCACTAGAAGAAGACTGACTCTTACACGGTTAGGAGGAGGGTCTCAATGTCCACCCGCACAGTGACATACTTCCTCCAACAAGGCCACACCTACTGCAACAAGGCTATACCTAATAGTGCCACTCCCAGGGCCAAGCTTATTCTAACCACCACACCCATGAATGCTCCTTTGGTACAGGTTTTCCAGCTCCAGAGTTAACTGTCAGTATGGGGCCATAGCCAAACTTGGGGTGTTAAACCAGCAATGGTATGCCACTCCAGTACAACTTCCAGCTAACCAAGTTGAGGGAGATGAGCTGACCAACTGGCCCAGACTGGGCAGTCCTCTGAGGTGCAGACTGGATACTTTCCAGGTTCAGCCAGAACTTAGTGTAACTACCACCACTTGTATGATTGCAGGTCTAAGTGCATGCAGGATACACTTGGGAAGCCTTGGGAGGGCAGCTGGAGGTTGTCTCTGTATTTAACTGACCTTCATTCAGGTTGGAATATAGCTCTGCAATGAAACAAGCACACATGCATATCAGGAAAAGAAAACCAGTTTGGGGTTTTACAACCTAGAAAAAGGACGATTGGGAGCTCATGACAGTTCACTGGAAAACTGGATTGGTTGTCACCCATTTAAAACAGCACAGTAAATGGCAAATGGCGGTTCACGAGCTGACTCAAATGGATTTTTCGGAAAACATGGTTCCAAGTCCTCACTTGCATCACCCTCCTTGTTGACCACTACTTCCACTCAGGGTGACCACCGAGCCCCCTTAGCACAGCTGAAACTCTATTTTGCAGCCACCCGTGTCCACAAGCCTCATCAGAGTCCCCTGGCTCCGCCATCGGAGCCTTCTTGATGGATTGTTCCTTTAAAGAAAAGCAGGCAGAGTGACCGCAAGGAAATGCCTCCCTCAGGCCTCGCCCTCTGTGAAGCCCAGGTCTGATTTCTGAGCTCACATTCGGGGGAACTTGTTGGGAGCCGACTTTAGTAGAAAGCGGCTAGATCAACTTTGCAGCCATCTGGAACCATATACCCTGACGGAAAGATTTGGTTTTCAATAGCCTACAACAGCTGAAGCACACTCTGATATCCCACATATTTTGTGTTGCTGTTTACTGCCCCCAGCTGCAAGTTGCACGTGGTGGCCACGCCTGCAAGGCATGCGGTTCACGTGCTGTCCACGTGCTATCTATGCCATACATGCCTGTAAGGCACACATGCTATCCACGCCTGCAAGGCATTGCGGTGCACGTGCTGTCCACGCTATAGACGCCTGTAAGGCTTACGTCATATCAACACCTACAAGGCACGTGGCAAAAGCCTAAAGATAGCTCAGAATTCCCTTCAATAAACGAGACTTGATCAGAATCTCTGTCTTGTCTCCATTCTTCGCGTCTCTTGCCCCAAGAGCCACACTCTCTCTTGACCAGAGCACTTAGCCCCCAAAGTGCTGAGGCAGAAGTGTTGAGGCAGAATGTGGGCCTCAACAGGAACTCTGTGTTTAACCAGGAAGACTGCCCGCAGGCAGTCCTGGTCAGGCACAGAGCTGCGCAGGGGCTGCGGGATAATGCGCGTGCGGGTGACAGGCGCGCGGCCGAGCGACATGGCGTGGCCCTGCATCAGCCGGCTGTGCTGCCTGGCCCGGCGCTGGAACCAGCTGGACCGCTTAGATGTAGAGGTGCCGCTAACTCTGCACGGTTACTCGGACCCGGGGAGCGAGGAACCCGGCGTGGACTGCAGCGTCTCCCGCGGGAGCCCGTCGGTTGCAGGCGCGCGGGAGCCTAGCCGCGCTGTGCAGCTCACCCAGTACCAGCGGGATTTCGGTGTGCGAACATATATGTACATATATGTGTACATATATGTGTGTACTCCTGTATGTATGGGGATGTGTGTTCATGTATGTGCAGGTACATGTGTTGAGGACAGAAGACAACTCAAAAGTATTCTTCAGGTACCCTTCACTTCTCTCATTGGTCCAGAGCTCATCAAGTAGGTTAGGCTCTCTGTATAGCAAGCCTCAAGTGATCTACCCATCTCTGCCTCTCCAGTGCTCAGATTTTAAGTGTGCACCACCATGCCTGCCTTTTTTATGTGGGTTCTGGTGACTGAACTCAGGTACTGCATGCACTTCAACTGAGCCATCTCTCCAGCTCAAATTTTAAAATACTTTATCATACCTGCTAAAATTCCTATAAAATTTAGTAACTTTTGTATCCTGTAAGTTTTGAAAAATAGTTTAATCTGTTAATTTGAGAAGAGTATTCAATATTAATTATTCCATAACCACAGTGACCAATGTGGGAACTGCCTCAATCAGGTGTGTGTACATTACAAGGCCAACTAATCAGAAAGCCTGAAAGTCCATTTATGCTGAAGCAAGGTCTTACCTCTCCATGCTTCGAGAGACAGAACTCAGGACTTCCGGCTTCTATTGGATAGGGTATGCCACTGGACCTATGCCCCCGGCTAGCCTTACTCTCCAGGGCTCTGCTTTCTTGCTAGCCCTCTGTCAAGTTGCCTCCCAGCCAGCTATCTCTATAGTCTGCATCCCAATACCTCTTCACAGACACTCCCTGTAAAAGGCATGGACTTTAGAGCCTTTAGTTCTGCAGGGTCTGCACTGTTACACACTCTTTTATAAGAACTGCATCACAGGAGGGATTCAGACCTCACTACAGACCAACGTTATCTCACCAGATAAACTAGCTTTTAGACAAGGGGTCTGCTTTTCTGAGAAACAACCCATTTATGCATTTCCCTTTACCCCAAGTTGTATGAAATAATTATGCCCATGGTCACCAAGTAAAGTGACCTGAATGGAACTGTGACCCTTGTACATTGCATGGCTGCATTTTTTTAAGGAAGGAAAGACATCAATTTAAACCCGCAAAGACCTATACCACGGCCACCTCCCAACGAGCCCATCTAAGTACAGTGCTTCCACTCTGAAAAGCCATTGCAAATACTAAACGTTTTATTGTAGACAAAATGATACACAATTATTACACATTATGATTTTAAAAAACACTTGAAACTTTAACATACACAGAACTATTAAATCTTTTTTTTTAGCAAAAAAGTAATTTCTTTGCGTTTTCATCACAACAAATGAATCTGCTGTCATTGGGATGTTCTACCGTGTAGGTGTCTGTCCACTTCTGGACACATCTGTGTCAATCTGCTGTATGGTCTGCAGACCAATTTCTTAAGCCAATTATACCATCAGCTATGCTTGCCCAGCCCCTGCACGGTGGGTCCCTTCTGTACCTACAGCTCCCAGGTGCTGAATTAAAGGTCTATTTTATCCTCCCTGCACTGTTTCCAGTGTTTCCTGACACACACACACACACACACACACACACACACACACACACACACACCTACAGAACCTCAGAGAACAGGCTTTACGTTGCTTAAGTAAATTTCTTTGACTTTTACTCAAATATTTCAAGTTTCCTTTGAGCAGAAAAAGAACACGTTTACAACTGAGACTGAGGTCTTTCCTGTGTCCCCATAATAGTTAGGAGGACTGGAGAGTCCCCAGGGTCTGCGCGCTGTGTACTGGTGCTAGAGCCTCCTGTCTGCACCTCTCACTGAGGGGCTCTGCTCCTGAGATTAGCACACTGGGTTAGAGCAGTTCTTCCCACGGTAAGGCACTCACAGGTGTTTCAACCCTTTCATCTTGGGAAAACTCTTTGGCAGGGAAGGACAGGACTCCAGTCCACCAAGAGGACAATCCTAGTAAAGTTTGCAGTGGGGCTGCCTCCCTCCCCTTGACATGAGGCAGCAGCAGGAGCTTCTGAAGCCCACATGAATAGGAGGATCATCCGCGGCTCAAGGGCCTGGCTTTAAGGTCAATACCTACACTAAAACTTGTAGTTCCTGGGTTACACGGGCACAGGCCTGATGCCTTCTGAACTCTGCTGGGACCCCTTAACATTGTTGTGACAGTCTCAGTGCAGCCTCCTTGGCCTTGGGTTTGCCACATGGTGTATTGCCCCCTCTGTAGCTGACTCACACTGGCCAAGAGTGTAGCCCTTCTATGCTGAAGCAAGGTGGGAGAAGGTACTTGCTTGCTCTGTTCTGAGTTCCCCAGCCCAGTATGCTGGGCTTATTTTTGCCTTCTGAAAAGCAGGCCTCAGGTGAATCCAAGCACACTCCAAAGAGGGGGCAAACACCCTGTGTATGTGTAGACAAAGAACAGGTTGCCTCACACCAAGACTCTGCAGAGCCTTGTCGGAGTAAAGAAATGCAAACTGACAGAACTGTCCATTCAGCTTCCCTCCAGAATTGGAAACAACTCTGTCTTAAAAAGGGGGCTCCTGGGACTCGATGCCCTTGTGTAACACGCAGTTAGATGGAAGGAATGGTTTGGCAGCCATGGCATTCCAACAGAGAACACCAACTTTCCCCAAGCACAAGGGTCACAGTTTGCACAGTGCAGACACAGCTTCCATCCCGCCTTTCGGGGATCTCCTCACTGCAGTCACTGATCTTCGTTCAGTCTCCCCATGTGTTTGTTCATGAGAAAATCCAGAAAAGGAATGTTGCAAACGGCCTGATGAATATTACTCACTGTGATTTCTTTGGGAATCCTAGTCCAACAAAACCAAACAAAACAAAACAAATCCAAAAGTATAATTAGGTGCAATTTGTCAAATGCATTCAGGAATAATTTAGTCAGTTACTATACTGAAGGGGCCGTCTCTTATAGAAGGAGGTGACAGCAAAGGCTTGAAGCCAGCCTCTCACACTTTTCATGAATTCTTCTCCATCTGTAGTCCTACCCAGGACTCAAATCTTACTTTCTGGTCAAAGGAATGAGGATGCCATGCTGGCCAAATGACAGAAATAAAAAGAGGTTGCAGACAGAAGAGAATGGTGTGCATCTAAGTCTTAGCAGACTGAAGTTTGTTTCAAAGCACCATAAAGATATAGATCCATCACTTATCTCAGAGGATGGGAGGCCAGCCAAGAGTGATGTTACATGCTCTCATTCAAATCACCCAGTCTGCCATATCTCCAGTCAGGAACATAGAAAGCATGGCTCCTCCTCCTTTTCAAGCAGGGTGAGGCCTGGAAATTTTTACTCCAACTTCTTCAACTACTGCTACTAACACCTCTTCCTCCTCCCCTCCTCATTTACTCAAGACCTCTGTGTTATCTGTGTATATCTGACCTAATATCCTCATTTGGGGGCCCCTGACCTGAGGTACTACATTACAGTGTCAAGGCAGCCTTCCACATAGTAGGAAGAGTATTGTTTTGAGTAAGAGGGAAAAAAGGATGTGAGCTGCATCTCTTAGAAGGCTGGGAACTGCATCCCACTCAACAGTTGACTGCTCAGGAGAGGGGTGCAGTGAGCCCAAGGGTCCACAGCGATGAAAGGAGTCTGACTATAGGACCTGTAGTTAGGGCAGTAGAGACAACTCCCTTTCAGAGCTTAGTTTCCCAGTTTCTTAGAGGAAGAGTGTGTCAGCAGTGACACACACCTTAGGTAGTATTTCTCAATCTCGACCCTAGAATCTGCCACATGAACCATACTGTCTTTAATGTGAGAGCCTGCTGCCTGCTCTACCTTGTGATACCACAGACCTGCAGGTCTATGAAGTACTAGCTGGGAGGGCACAGCCAGGCTTTCAAGTCAAGAGGCTCCCTCAGAACTACAGAATAGATCCCCAAGTCTGTCAGGCTCTAACGTCTCAAGTACAGCCTACTCTATCTCGCCCTGCACTGACATATGGGTAAAACGAACATCTTCAAGAGTAACTGACCCACTCAGCCTCCACTATCAGCACCAGTACCTGTTGGGAGATGCTGTCTGGTATCCAACCGCCAGTGCCTGTCTCAGGATGTCACTCACCAGCTGCTCCGTGGCCTACAATAGAAGACTGGTGTTGACAGAAGAGCCGCCTGCTCACTAGTGGGAGAGATGCAGCCAACCTCATTCTTTACCGAACTTCTGAAATAACTGCCAACTAAATATTACAAAGTTCTCAAGAACAATTGAACTTTGTTTGTTTAAGAGGTCATGATGTAGGTATATTAGAAACTGGACTAAGGGTTTTTATCAACTGGACAGTTTTCTAAGGAAAACAGGTTGTGAGTGAGGGCTGCTCCCGAAGCCTCCCTTGCAGAGGGATGCAAAATGGAAAAGAAGAGCTGAGGTAAGAAGCAAGCTCGGCACGGAAGCCGTATCTTCCTTAACCCTTTGCCCAGGGACAGGACAGTTGTGGCTGTTTCTGCTGTGGGAAGCCGGGGAAAGCCATGGCTGTGTTTTCTCCCTATCTATCCGAAGAGCAGACACTTTTCACAGTAGGATACTTCTTCATAGACATAAGGATAGAGGTGGCAGCCAGGGGACTCCATGGCAGACCGCCTACCTGCCTGGAATGTATGAGACCCTGGGTTCTATCCTCAGCACAATAAACCCTCAATTCTTAGACAGAACACAACTTCATGTACTTTAAGTAGGAAAAAGAAAACAGAAGAGGAAACATAAAACCTAAGTGAGACGAGGGACTTGAAAGTCATCCTCTCTGTTCCCCTCCTGTCCCTTACTCACAAGGACCTAGAATCCACACTGGCCAGCCTTGGTCACAGTGCTACCAGGTACCTACCTTTAAGATCATGTCCTCTACGACTGAGGCATACATGTTCCTGTGCAGTGCCACAGGCTGCAGGGTGATCCCGATCTGCAAGAGCAGAAGAAGGCCGTTTGTCCCATCAGCAATAGAAGCAAGCCTTTTCCCAATCGAGTGAACTTCTCTGGTACACACGGGCCCCTGGCTGCAAGAAGGGCTCTCCAACCACTCTGGACTATATGTAATCATGCTTTTATCCCCAAATATCTCATCATGAACCAATGGAATCTCCCAAGAATTCATAATATATAAGCAATATTTTGGAAGGCCTAAAATCAAGACTCCAGGGCCATTTTTACAAGACGCAAAGCAAAGCCCTTGGGAAACTCACCGTCCCACTTCCAGTGTGCACCCTGCAGGTGTGGGTGGGGGCGAACACTGGCTTTGCTCTTGGATCCTGAGCAGCTAGCAGAGGCTCATGCTAAAGAGCTGCTGGCTAGCATCAGGTTTGGATAGCTCTCTCCCAAGTAACAAGGGAACACAGGCTTTGGTATGCAGGGGGTCGGGGAGTTGACAGTATGGGATGGATGGGGACGGCTCATTCAAGTATGACCTGAAAACATCACAATATGCCTCAAAAAGAAGAAGTACTTCTGAAGCAGATGAGAAAAAAACCCAGGAGCAAAGTCTTTGTGACGACCCTCCTCTACTCTGTAGCCAACACAACCTTTTTACATGGGAGAGTGGGAACACACCTAAGTTATGGGTAAAAGCCAATCACATGTCAGCTGGGCAGACTGGTGTCTAAGCTCATGAGGCAGAATGTGTGGTCTGTGACCTGACAGTACCACAGCCTTAACCTCCCACTTTCTGAGTGATGTCACCAATGAATCCAGAGCCTGGGGTTGGTGGCAGGTAGAACCTCATTTCTTCCTGCTTTTCTTCCTGCTCCTTTTTAATGTTTGTCTTCAGTGGCTCTGACAGGCTGAGGATATCCACTTCTTCCTCACTCTCAGGCTCCCTTTTCTGGAACTGCTGCAGATCCTCCAGCTTCCGGCAGAGGTCATCAGCCGTGGAGAAGGACGACAGGCACTCTAGATAAGAGGAAGCAGTCTGTGACAGCTGAGGTGAGGACAGACAAGCACCCCAGGCTGAGGAAGGCAGAGTCTGCAGGGAGCTAACCTTTCTATGGATCTCTCATGAGAACCAGTGCCTCATAAAGTAGAAAAGCAGACAAGTGTCCTATTCCAAATGTATTCTATCTGCCATTAAGACCAAAGACACAGTACACAATCGACTCCAGTCCTGGAAAACTAGGCCACTGCCCGACTTTCTGAATCATTAAATTGATTTTTTTTCATTTTTTAAAAGATTTCCATTCAAGCTGGGGATGACGCTCAGGTGGTGAGAGCACTTGCCAAGCAAGTAGGAGTCCCTGGGATCAGGAAGGCCTGGGTTTGATTCCAGCACTGTATCAACTAGGTGTGGCACTTGGGGAGGCGGAGGCAGGAGGATCAGATGTATAAGTTCATCTGCAACTACACGGTGAACTCCAGGGAAGCCTGGGATAATTGAGACTTCTCACTTTAAAAAAAAAATTCCTGTCTCACTGTTGCCATGGTAATGCACACAACCTTCAATGGGTTGTAGAGTGTCAGGACAATAAAGTCATGCCCAAACGCTTTTACAAAGGACATGAAATCCAGGCCAGGTACAAGGTAGGCTCCTATGAGCAAAACAAAGGTGGTGGCTCAGCAACTCCTGGCTGCTGCCTGCTCTTCTGACTCCGTGCTATATAGAGAGCACCAGTAAAACTTGGAGGTGATCACCTGGTCTCTGTTCACCAAGGACATAGCTCTAGAAGCCAACAAACCCTCTCAGCATGGATACTACATGCCACAGGAAATGAGAGAAAAGACCACTGAATACTAGGGATGGGCCGGAGCATTCTGACGTCTATGTGAACAATGGCTGAATCCTTCTTATTCTTTAAGGCACAGCCAGATGCTTTCATGCCCCTAATTTAATTCATCAGCAGTCGTCTGTTTCTTTACTGTATTTCCTATTTTTAATTAAAAATTAAATTAAATTTAAATTAAGATTAAAAGCAAAAAAAGGAGGAGGGATGGGATAGGGGGTTTATGAGGGGTGAATGAGGAAAGGGGATAACATCTGAAATGTAAATAAATAATATATCCAATAAAAACACTAAAAAGGATAAACATCTGTATGTCATTTTTATCTTGGTTTTTCTCTCAAAGACTATTACCACTAATATTTTGTGTAAGATGAACTCACCCAACAGATAAGTGATTAATTCAAGCAGTGTTCCACCATCCATGTCGATGTCCGTTTCACACTTCAGGAAGTGCTTGGGCTTCTCTAGAAGCTCTTTTGAAAAGTTAATGGTGTCATTTATGTAGGCAGGATTGTGCAAAAGCCAATGTGTTACTTTAACAAAATAATTCTCTAACCAGATAGCCTGTTACATGTTCTCCTTGCACACAAACTTATTACAGTAACTATAAAAAGAAAGCCACAAGCCCATTGCAATAGCACATAAAGAACACACTTGAGTTTTTATTTAGATTTACATCTCAGCTCATTCCCGAGGAAATGGTAAATGTGATAAACATTTAAAGGTAGAATGCCCTTCAGTAGGTCCCAACCCAAGGGAAAGCATATGAAAGAAAATGGAGAAATTTGCCTTGGACTTTTTGGAGAATTTTCTAATACTTGTTATTAATATAATAATAATTGATAATAATTAACATAACTATTAATGTGATAATTTAATTTTCACTTCAATTGATAGTTTTTTTTTTTTTACTAAAAAATAGGTGACTACTTAGGCTGTAACAAAAATTCATAAAATCCCACACATACAATAAATTAAAAACAGCTTTCAAATTAAGTTTCACCCTTGTTCGTGGCCTCTAGAGTTTCTAAGAATGAGCTAATAGGAAGCAGGTAAGGTTCCAGGTGTTAAGATGATCTTCACAAAGGGATCTTCATCCTGTGGCAGCACAAGTACCCATTGCCACAGACCACAGTGAGGCCCACACTGGTGCTCATAACAGAGAAAGGGCAGATCTCTCTGCCACAGTTCTTCAGCCTGGTTGGTTAACAGACTTCTCTATAGAGCCACCCAAACATAGTTTCTCTAGAGTTTCAGACTCAGTAACCCAGGTAAAAGAATTACTCTTGGGTGTTTATCTCAGCATAAATGGGTGGACAATGGTCTATCTGCCTCTTGAAGTATAGTAGACACAGATGAATAAAAGTGATCTTATCAACTTACATCTGTGCCACTATGAGTATGATGACATTTAATCCTAGTGCTCTAGAGGCTGAGGCAAGAACAGTCAAGATCAAGGCCAGCCCATACTACATGGGAAAAATCTTCATTCTTCATTATCCTACTACTATAAGTGAATTAAACTTTAAGATTTCCAGCCGATGCCCAGCAAGATGGCTCAGTTTTAATGGGTCTTATCACAGAAGCCTAGTGGCACGAATTTTAGCTTCAGAACATATATGAAGTTGGAAGCAAAGAACTGATTCCAGAAAGATAACCTCCTACTCCTCTTTTCATGGTCTCTAGTCCTCATTAGCCTGGAGCTCATTTCATAGAGCAAGATGGCCTTGACCTCATTTAGATCTGCCTGTCTCGACATCCCTAGTACTAAGATGCCAGGAACAAGGCTGTCATCTGTGTCCTCTGATCTCACTATATATACAATGGAATATGCAACCTTGTGTGTGTGTGTGTGTGTGTGTGTGTGTGTGTCTGTGTATTCTCTCTAACTGTTCTTGAAATCTTTAAATATATGTCCCTATGACAAACTGTACTAGGTAATATATAAAATATGCTAGGTTTTTTTGTTTTTCTTTTTGTTTTTCGAGACAGGGTTTCTCTGTGTAGTCCTGGCTGTCCTGGAACTCACTCTGTAGACCATGCTGGCCTCAAACTCCGAAATCTGCCTGCTTTTGCCTCGCAAGTGCTGGGATTAAAGGCATACATCACCACCGCCCGGCAATTGTGGGCTTTAAGACCCTCATCCTAGATGTCTAGAAGTCATTCTTCTCCTAGGGGTCTTCAGAAAAAGATATAGAACTCTCAGGTCCTCCTGCACTTTGCCTGCCTGGACACTGTCATGCTCTTGCCTTAATGATAATAGACTGAACCTCTGAACCAATAAGTCAACTCCAATTAAATGTTGTCCTTATAAGAGTTGCCTTGTCCATGGTGTTTCTTCACAGCAATAAACCCTAAAAAAGGCTTTTGTTTTGAGACAATATCTCCCTATGATATTCAGGCTGGCCTTAACCTATGATTCTCTCACCTCAGCCTGGAGAGCAATAGTATTAAAGGCATACACCATTATACCTACATTCTTACCTTAAAATTAAGATGCCAAACCTTTAAAGTTCAGACTCCATTTTAGAGAACCCAACCTAAGTTTGAACTCAGATAAACTAACATTAGTTTCCAAATTGTCCCTCAAGAAAACCTGAGTCTAGCTCCAGTCTCTAGACTAATCCCCAACAAGACTAGAGTTCCCAGGTCACATCCTCAACAAGACCAGTGTTTCCAGGTTATTCCCCCAACAAACTTGCACCCCAAGTTACAAGCCTACCATTGCCTAACATCTACCAATGCAGAGGGTGTTGGAGTTTAAGATCCAAAGCCAGGGGATGCGCTCCCCCAGAAACACTCATGAATGGGATTCACTGCAATCACATGAGGTTTATTGATTGATACCAGTGCACTGGGGCTCTCTGGCATGCAGGTGGGTTCCCTTCCCTGTGGTCTGAGGAATGTTAATCAGCCTCTCTCTTTTTCCTCTGAATGTTAATCTAGCAAGTGTCCTCTGGCTAAGTGATATACTCCTCCCAGAATTCGTCCCAGGGCAGTGAATTCGAAGTTCAAACCAAGAACTGAATGCCTCACATTTAGTTCCTACAAGGGGAGCAAAGTTAAGTTTATGATATGACTTCCAGCACCAGCCAATATGTTAAAGGCCAGAGTAGATTTCAAATTAGAGGCTTGCACATGTACTTCCTGCTTGCTGCTTACTACAAAGCTTTGCCCTAATAAACATTCAGGACTCCCCCACAACTAAAATTGTTCTGCATGACAGTTGTGCATTAGGGGGTGAGGAGAGAGGGCAGGCTAGTGCAGATAGAATAAAGACCCTGTTGTGAGTTGAATCAGATTGGCTCCTGTTTGTGTTTTGGGGATCACTAACATTTCCCTAGCACAACAAAATTTATAACACTTGTCAGAAAATAAGTAATGAATGTAGTGTTATTCTTTCAGAATTCATTTTCATAAATGGCTATTACAGTTCAGATTCTCTCTGAGGCATCTCCTGTGGCTCAGGACAGCCCACCAGGCTCTGAACTAAAAGCATCTATGTACTCTAGGGATTTGAAATGTGATTCTCTCCTTGAGGGCATATAAGTGGTTGCCACAATGCACCCACAGAAGACATATGCTTTTAGCTGTTAAACTCAGAGCCCACAGCAGCTCCTCTGAGATATGGGGACCTCTCCTTGGAACAGATTACAAGAAGGAGGTTCAGAAGGCACAGGATCTTCTATAGCATCTGGCCTTGGAGCTGCAATCTCTTTCATCATCCCCCTCCACCAACTGCTCTAGATTCTTCAACCCCTCAACTAGTACATATCTTCCTCAGACCAGGCTTAGCACACTTCCATTTAGCGACCAAAGCAGTAGTGACAGAAGTACTTCATCCTGCTAGTGAACATGCCCATTTGAGCTGTCTTCTAGGTGACTTTATTTCTAACATGTAGAGCTTCAAGAACCTGGGAGTACTTACTTCTAGACCACACCTGTTAGGTCTACAGATTCTAGGATTTGTGGAAACCACTGATTCATTTGACACAACTTGGGAATGATGGAGACAATGTCTCATAGTCACCAGGCCAGGATATTCTTCATGTGTGCAAAGCTCTGGGTGGATTGTCACACCTAATATACAGGTGTGTTCTGGATAGTGGCTCACCATCTTTTTACAGTACCATCCACAGTGGCATTTCAACTACACCTAAGAGCGGGAGGGGCTGGGAAAGAATGCTTAATTGACTCCATGTTCTGGCCTTCAGATATCTCATTAGTATGTAAATCTCTCTAGGGCCTGAGGCTTGTTCCTCCTGTTTGATGGTCATAGATCTCTCTGTGGGAGGGGTTGTGGAAAGAGCTGAAGCTAGATGAAAAGAACCAGGGCCTGGGAACAGAGCAGAACTCCTGCTGTCCAATAATGGTCCGGGGTTCCAATCTCATGCTCGACCAAGCACCCAGCTGCTTCTCACAACCCACTGCCCCACCGCCCCTTACTTCTCCACAGCTATATAGTATAATATAGTACCTGACTATGCTGTTAGCTGATTGGATATTTGATTGTATAAATTGCTAGATTAACACACAAAAGTAATGGATGTGTTTGTTATATAGTATTGCATAACAAGTTCCTGACTTAGTGGTGTCAAAAAGGCATTGATAACTCCATAGTGTCTGTGGATGAGGAATCCAGCTCTGGTTTAATAGGGTCCTGTGACTCAGAGCCTGTCACAAAAGCAATGAGCCTGTGGTCTCCTCACTGCAGGAAGATCTGCTTGCAGCTAAAGGAGTGGATACCTTTCCAATACTCTGATGGCCGCCTGTGAATCATACATGAGTTCCAGGTTAGCAGTCAGAAATGCAAATTCTTCCTGACCTGGTGACCAAGGGAACATTCCTCCTGTCCATTCCCTAAGTTATCTACCCCCCTTTCAGGCTCAGGACAGAGAGTTGGGAGGAGCCTCTGCAGGCCCCAGCCTCTGCCTAGCTCTTTCCCCTCAGAGCTCTGTACTGTGGGTTCTTGTCTACCCTGTCATCACCAGACTCTGTTTCCCCAGACAAGGAGACTAATGGCTCTCTTGGCTTCCATGCACATAAGCAGGAATCATTCCAGACACTATGTGTGACAATCACAGAGCCCTTCTCACCAGCTTCCATCCACAGATCCCCAACTTATGCTTAGGATCAGGTTCACACACTATCCATCATGGACATACGTAGAATCTCCTGCATCTTCTTTAGCATCTGTTGCCAGATTTCTCCAGGTACTCATCTAGCACACCAGTTGTATAGTATTTCATGAACTTGACTTGGATGAGACAAAAAAGGTTTTCATGTGATTATTGGGAATATTGCCTTCTAATATATAGTCATAACTATATATTTTTTGATTAACTCCCTGTCGTGTGATTTTTTTTCTTTAAACTTTAAATTTTTATTTTATGTGTGTGGATGTTTTGCCTATATGTATATCACATGTGCACCTAGTGTCCACAAAAGCCAGGAGATGGCATCAAATCCTGTTGAACTGAAGTTACAGGCAGTTGTGAGCCACCATAAGAGTGCTGGGAATACAAATTGGGTCATCTGAAAGAGCAGTGGGTTCTCTTAACCACCCAGTTATTTCTCTAACACTTGATGGATAGGGTTTTATGAACGGTGGATGATACTTTTGAACTCTTAATCATGTATGTTTCAAAAACTAGTGCCCTGTTTGTGTTATAGGTTTTTACAACCAGAAAGTCTTATTTAATGTATTCAACCTTAAATTGTGTTCTCCTTTTACAGTGTTAGGTGTGGAACCGAGAACGTGATGCTTGCTGGAAAGCACTTTATTGTTGACTCCCAGAACCTCAATTTCTTTGATGGTTAGACTGCTCTGTGTCAGGTAAAGGCGCCCTATTCTAAAACCATGAAGACATGTTCTTTTACATGAATTTACATTTTATATTCAAGTCTTAGCACATTAGTCATTGTTCTAGAGATGTTTTGATTTTTTTTTTGAGACCAGATCTCAAAATTCTGAGTTCACAATTCTCTTGCTAGGCCATGTGACCACTGAGAAAATGAGATTTTCATCTATCCCTGAACCATCAACATTATCCCCTTGGCATTTCTGAGGCACATCTCCTTTTGTGGCTGACATTGTTCCAGCCTCTGCAGCCTGTTTACCTGTGGATTCCTTTCCTTGTAGTTTGATTCTGCCACCTTATAGGTCTAGGCCAGGAAAATGTCCTCCACGTGATTTGGTACCACCTCTGTTCCAGCTGGTACCCTTTTCAGAGCTGATGATGCAGGATTCCCTACCACTAAGGGGCCTGCACATTGGTGTGCCACTCCGCCAACTAGATCATCCTTGCATATCTTCTCAGTGTGCCCCGTATGCATGTGTACATGTTGGTGCATGTGCACAGATATGTGCAAGTCCAGGGTTCACTGATTTCAGGGCTTTTCCCCATCGTGCTCCATATTTATTTATTGAGACAAAATATGTCACTGCAGCTGGAGCTCCCTGACTGCAGACAGTTTCCTTAGCCAGCTTGTCCTGAGTTTCTCATCTCTGCTTCCTGGGTGCAAGGATGCATGCCAAACTGCTTGGGGAGGCTCTAGGAATTCAAACTCTGGGCCTTATAGTTGTGTGCCAGATGTTGTATCCATTGACCTATAGCCCCATTTCCCAAATTATCTTGTTTTCTAGTAGGTAACCCATGAAGAGGGGAGGTAGACCAAATCAGAGTCTCGCTAGATCACACTGTGTGGTCTCAGAACACCAAGCGGTAATAAAGTCCGGACCATTTTCCACAAATTTAGGAATAAGTTTACATTTTATACATATAAAATTACATAAATCTGTATATCTATTTTTGTGTAACCCTATTGAGATGATACTTTTGTGCTATTCCACAATTTTCATTTTTCTGAAAACGCATTGGGGGAAGCAGTTCTGGCCAATGCATATCTTCTTATATGCTTTCAATACCACAGTGTTTAACACCTTGGCTGTGCTATAGATTGTTTAGCCATGTAGACATTCCATTGAGAGACCTGAAGCTCACAGCACTTTAAAGATCTCTGGAGGATATGGTCAGGGTGCCATTTTAAATTTGGACACAGAATATAGGACAAGGAATTGTGGTAATTTCCCATTGCTTTGAAAATCAGACTGTTGTGGTTGTGTATGAAATGGGAATATCCCCAGAGGCTCATGTGCTTAAACACTTGGTCCTGGGTTCTTGGCATGGTTACAGAAGTTTCTGAAACCTTTAATGAGCAGAGCCCCACTGAAGGAAGTGGGTACCCTAGGAATAGGCCTTGAGGTTTTGCCACCTAGCTTTACTTCCTGTCTGTTCCTACTTCCTGCTCCTATGCCTTCCCAGACACTAGGGCCCTTGTCCCCTTCCTATATGATGAGGTAAAGTATATCATTCTCTTCTCTCCTGTTTCTTACTTAGTCACAGCAATGAGGAAAGTAATACCAATGAATAGGTAGGTAGGTATGTAGATAGATAGATAGATAGATAGATAGATAGATAGATAGAGGCAGATAGTCAGACAGACAGACAGACAGACAGACAGACAGACAGACAGACAGACATGCTGCATTTGATGTGATCTCTAAGCACTCTCTGGCATGTTAGGAAATGCCTAAAATGGCCAGATTAGTAATTTGCAAGCTGCTGATAAGTTTGAGGACACCCTCCATTTCTTTCCACCATTCAAAAGCATACAGAGATTTCCAGATAGAAGAATGCCTGTGCTGTACACAGCAGTAAACATGGAAAATGTTTACAGAAAATTCTGTTATTTGCATACATTATTTTTATTTTTACTAAGTGTGTGTCAGTGTGCCTGTGTATTTGTGTATATCTGAATGTATATCTGTGGTTATTTGTGTCTCTGTGTGTCAGTATGTATGTGTGTGCCTGTGTGAATTTGTGTATGTTCATCTGTGTTTATTTGTATATCAGTATGCATGTCTGTGTTTATGTATGTGTGTGTCTGTATGTTATTTGTGTTTATGTCTATATATGTTGTGTTTCTTGTGTATCTGTGCCTGTACCTGTGTTTATCTATCAGTATGTATGTTTGTATCTGTGTCCATGTCTATTTATGTCTGTGTGTATATTTATGTGTGTTTGTGTTGGTGTTTGTGATAGTTTGAATATGATTGGCTCAGAGAGTGGTACTACTAGGAGGTGTGGTCTTGTTGGAGTAGGTGTGGTCTTGTTGGAAGAAGTGTGTCATTGTGAGTGTGGTCTTTAAGACCCTTATGTTAGCTCTCTGGAAGCCAGACTTCTGTTTGCCTTTGCAAGACGTAGAACACTCAGATTCTCTGTCACAAAGACTGCCTGAAAGCTGACAGGCTTCCACCTTGAAGATAATGGACAGAAACTCTGAAGCTATAAGCTAGCCCCAATTAAATGTTTTTCTTATAACAGTTGCCTTGGTCATGAGGTCTCTTTAGAGTAGTAAAACCCCTTCTAAGACAGTGTTTTTATGCCTATCAGTGTCTCTGTGTGTATCTGTGTATCTGTGACAATATCTAAAGATCCCTTTTTCTATATTCCTCCTATGTGGTTCTGGTATTTAATTACTCCAAGCACTTGGGACTTAGAATAAAGGAATTTCTGCAATAAAAAGGCAGCTACAGGAGCTGGGGAGATCGCTCAGTGGTGCCAAGCACTGGTTGCTCTTTCAGAGGACTTAGGTTCAATTCCTAGCACCTACATGACAACTCACAGCTGTCTGTAATTCCAGTTCTAGGTGATCTGACACATTCCTACATAACACATGCAGACAAAATATCAATGCACATGAAGATACATACTTTAAAAGCAGCTAGTTAATGCCTAATGTCAGCAGATATATAGAGAAGCTCTCTGGAGCTGTTTTTGCTGACATTCTGGGGACATATAAAACATTCTAATTCATTTGATATGTATATTTAAATTCATGTTAAAAACCAAAATGTTTTTGGTTTTTAACCAATTCACAAAGACATTCATCCATTGGACGTTTAGAAAATTTAATGAGTTGTTCAATTACAAAAATCCAAATTCCATAAAATAACATGTCTCCTAGAGCTGCCTTCTTTCTACCCTCTGTTCTCAAGATGTAATTCCTCCTCTGGCCTCTGGTCCATGGCTTCTCCTTTACCTCTACCTCCTAACTTGGTGGTGTTCCAGAGTTGTTGATCAGGAGTGTAGAAGGTATCACTGGTTTCCAGCTTAGACCCATCAAATGAGACCGTAGTTTCATTGGAGACTTTAATGTGGATTCCATACTCATGTGAAGTCCTCACAACTTGGTAGAGTTTGTGGTGTTGTAAGAAGAAATTGACTTTCCAGTCAAAGAATACAGCATACACTTTCTTAGGAATCATCCCTCCACTGCAACTGCACCTCTGTCCACACATTTATCTCCTGGCAGCTTTGCACAGCCTGTGAGAACTGTAGCAGTGAAGAGTTTTTGAATTCAAGGAATTTAAGGTAAATGTTCCACAAGTCACCAACCACTATTTTCATGTGAGATGATTGTAAATATAAAATTGAACAGTCTGATATTAAACTAGATGGTTATAGTTTCCATCAGAACTGTGGAAGTGCTTTTCAGATGTATTAATGTTAGATATAGTTTTTAAATAGAAATCTCAGTAGCTCAGTAGGTCCATGAAATCATGATGAGTGAAGGGCAGTTCTATGGACATAAGATCAACTTGAACAGGAAATTATAGAGCATTCAGCATAGTTACTCATGTCATTGGAAGCATAACCTAAAATGTATGGTCTCTGTCTTCTATACAATTTGTTACCTCCTCCTTTTTTGTCATTTTTTATTACTGTTATAAAATACCTAAAGTGGCATAATGTTAAAACGAAAAGAGGTTTATTTACATCACAGGCTGTTACCTCCTTCTTAAAGACAATATGTATGTTTGAGTGTTTGTTGTTTGCTAATTTGGATTTTTATTTTTTATTTTTTTCATTAATTTGTTTATTCACTTTATATCCAGGCAGACCTCTTTCGCCAAGTCTCTCTTACATTCAGCTCCTCCCACATAATCCTTTTCTCTGAGAAGGGAGAGATCCCTCTTGGGTTCCAACACACCTGTAGGATCGTGAAAGGCAGCCTGGTTTCTGGTTGAGCACAGGCTGGAAAATCCGGTGAATGGGGATGATGTGAGGAAAGTGTTTCACATTTCTGTGGGATTTCACTTGGTGACTCACTGGGAACTTTAAGAAAGTTTTTCTCCATTGTACAGTGGAAGCAGCAAGAAATGCTTCACCAGAATTAATGTGAATAATGACCCATCATGCTGAAAAGGACAATCAATGTATACATCTCTCACATGCTAAGTGTGCATTTTCATAATGTTCTGCTTCTTTAGGTATCTACACATGTTTATAGCCATGTCTCCAGATTTTAAGCAATGTAGAAGGTATGTACATGGAACAATTCCTGCCATTTCTTCTGTTCTCTAGACCATGAGAAACTAGCAAAATGCACAGCAAAGTAAGAGGCATGGAGTGCGGGAGACACAAGCCTGTCCTGTGACTCTCTAACTTGTACATGATGAGCCCAAATGATGAAGGCCCTCTTCCTTGGCCTGTTTCCCTGCTCCTTTAACACTTTACAGCTCCTTGGTATTTCTGAGGTAGACCAGTTTTCTTGGCTTTCAAACCATAGATCATTGAGTATTCTCCTTTTAAAATGTTCCGGGCAGTGTTCTAGGCTGGGAAGGCAGGCTGCCCAGTGCTCAGGAGTCCACCAAGCACTTTGCTGAGCTTCACAGATGGGGAGCTGCTGTAGGACCCTCTCACAAGGACTGGATACCAAGTTTACACTAGACACCTAGCCACAGAGGGTCACAGGTGTCCTTACAATGTTATTTCAAACACCTGTGCTACCTCAGTCCTGAAACCACATTACTCCACATTTTGATGGCATCTTATAGTATGTCTTCATGCTGAATTAGCTGCTGTCTTGAAGCCACCCTGTGTGCATTCCTTGCAGCCAAGGTGAAATTAGGGCAGTGCCTTGTGTAGCTGGAGATTAAGTGTAACTCCAGCTTCCAGAGTCTGGATGACAGCGAGAGAGCTCAGTTGTCCACAGAATGAGCTAGCCCACTCTCTGTCCTGGTGGAGCAGGCACTGATGTCCCCTAGGGACTATGTATATAGACAAGACACCCTCACTTCTCATTGCCAGTTTTACTTTTTGCAGTGTGAGAAGGCCTTCCTCCTCAATTCTCTGAGCTGTGGCTGCCACCATGCTCATTCCCTTGATTCACTTCCAGTCAGTAAAATGTGTACTTTCTGTGAGGTACTTCTGTCCCACTTGCTGGATGGAGGTTGCCAAGTCAGTGTCACCAAGCCTGCACAGTGCTGACCCTTTCCTTGTGCAGCTCTGCTTATGTCTGCATTGAGGCTCAAGAAAAGTAGCCCTTCATTAAGGCAAGGCCTGGTTTGTATACTACTCGATAAAAACCATATTCAAGTTTGTCTCCCAGGCATCCTTGCCCTGACCTTGGGATTACTCACCTTTCACTGGGTTGCATTGGAAACCAGAACTGTAGCTGGCTCTGCTATGCTTTCTCCTAGGATTGATCTCACATTGCCCAAGCTGACCTTGAAGTCCCTATGCAAGGAGGATAGCATGGAACTCCTGTTCTTCCTGCCTCCACAGATCAAATGCTGGGACCACAATCTAATCAGACCCACTTGATAAATGCTACTTCACAGAGAATTTGAATTACTGAGCCAGACATAGCTGTGTCTCCTGTAGTCCAGGCGAATAAGGGTAGAGGCAGGGAATTCATATCATATTGTAGGTCAACCTTGCTCTATGTTGTGAGTTATAGATCAGCCAGGACTTATATATCCCGAAGTCTTTCTTTCAAAGGGAATGCTACATACTATGTGGCTGTTTTCATTTTATTCTATAATTGGCTATATTCTTATTTTTGTTTCAGTATTTTGTTGTATAATATCAAAAGATATGTGAAATATATTGTAGTCAATTTTATGCTTCTTTGCTACCAACTCTCTCATTTCAGCATGTCCTCCTTATTCTTAACATTATAATCTGTGCGACCCACTTAATTTAATAAATTACTTGCAGGATCTTGGATAGTACATTATTTACTAGATGCTGGGAAACTTATCTGTAACTACCCAGCTGGGAAAAAAGACACACCCTCGACAATTTTGATCTACATTTTTCATTGAAATAAAAGTACATTACTTTCCCCTCTCTTCTCCCTCCGACCTCTTCCTGCCGCCTTTTTCTAACCCCTCCCAAGTTACCAAATTCTATGTTTTAGGCTTTTTACTTTGTTGTTGGCTGTTTTCAGAAGTACAAATGATAAGATGTTCATTCTAACACCAGAGGGAGAATGCATCCCTGGACTCATCAAATGGGCCACTGCTACCTTTTCTTTGCTCAGAAGCATGATTTTTGGGAGTGTTTTCAAATTATACTTGGAAAGATACTTGGAGGAACATCACCTGAGTCTAACCTTTGAACTTTTTACATTTCTGTGTGTGTGTGTGTGTGTGTGTGTGTGTGTGTGTGTGTGTGCACGCACACGTGCACTGGAAATTAAACATGAAGCCACATGCATTCCCGTCAAGCATGCTGTCAATGAACTAGATTTCCAGCCCTTAAATTACATGGAAGAACTTTAAAGCATTTTTTTTTTGTGCTTGACTTGTTTTTTGTTGCTTTATTATCTGACTACAAAGGTAAGAGCCTAATTAACAACTTTGAACATCTGTAGAAGCATTTGTAGAAGCTACACTCTGTTACTACTGGACATATTATCACAAGGAATCAGTGTTCTCTGCTTGCTTCCACTGACAGGACCTTGAAGTTCTAAGCGCGTAGAGAGAAACAGTAACCATGACATCATACATTGCCATGTGATTTATCCAGAACTGCAGAATCTTTGGTTTAGACACAGAACAAGAGGAATGAATATACAGTGCCATGTGACATGTCTAGTGACAGGTCTTTCTCTAGTTCCTGCATCTGTCTCTTACAGTGATGATTGAGAGAGAAATGTCTCCAGCAGCTCAGGCATTTGAACACATGGTGCCCAGGTGCAATGCTGTTTGGGAGGTTTGGAATCTTTGGCATATAGAACCTTGCTGGAGGACATCAGTGAGGATGGTCTTTGATAGTTTATAGCCTTGTCCCACTTTCATATTGTTCTCTCTTCTTTCCACATATGGTTAAATATATGCTTTATTAACTTCGTGATGCAGCCATGCCTCCTTCACCATTATGGCTCACACTCTGGAAACATAAAGCACAGGTCACTTTAGTCAAGATGATATGTCACAGCAACACAAAGTAACTAGCACACCCATCTATACTATTTTTTACTTAAAATGCACAATACTGCGTATATTTGAAGGCTCATAAAACTCAAACCAGTGTTGACATTTCATAAATGCAGCTTCTGTTCCAGAACTAGAAGACACTGTCTCCCAGCAGACTTCCTAGTCATCTGGCTCTTACACTGATTTCATTCCTTCTTCCATGGCATTCCCTGAGCCTTAGGTGTAGGGGTTGTGTTAGAGATGTACCGTTTGGGATGGCATACCTCAGTTGCTTATTCTCTGCAGTTTGGTGAATTATAAACTCCAATAATAGTCTCCATGTGCTACAAAAGAAGCTTCTTTGATGAGGGCTGAGAGCTACACACACCTATGGATATATAAAGACAAGAACATAGAATGTAGTTAGACATTATACTGATGTACCAAATGGGCAATAACAGGTTTTACTCTCCAGTCTATGACTCTCCAAGCAGTAGTAGTTGGCTAAGTTTGCAGTGCTCTATATGAACTTCCTTCTATTAGTGGGCCCTAAGTACAATTAAACAACTATTGGTCAACTTCAAGGTAAAAAATAACACCATTGCACCCCTGTGTTGTCTTGCCAGTCTGGTCATTGTTGATGTTCATGGAATTTACAGCTGGTTAGGACCATTGATTTCTTTTTTTCTCTTACCAGCTTACTTATTAGCTCCTTCCAATACCATGAGAGCTTGTCTCCGAGGAGAAGGTGTCCAGATCAATTCTAGTCTGAGTCCTCATAGTCCTCTGTCTAAACTGTATGGTGCCTTCAGCAAGAGGATCTATCCTTCATGTTCTGATAGATAACCAAGGGCAATGGTGATAGCATAAATTGTTTAGGGAGTCTCTCAGCTCCCTCCTCTGACCAACAGGACAAAGTGAGGTTTCCCATGGCACTCTGATTTGCATTAGTCTGTGACTATTAGTGGAATCATTATCACCACATGTAGCATAAATCAATTTAAACTCCATATACAAACATATATAGTAGATTTACCTTTCTGTAATAATAAACAATATTTCCTTATGGTAGTTTCAAGCATCTTTAATTCTGTGTATCTGTCCTTCCTTCCTCTCCCTTTGTATTACCTTTCCTCTGCCCTCCCCAGTTAGAGCCTCTTCCCTTTTCCCCATTTCCCTCTTCATAGGACCTGCATCCTACTAACTCCCTCTAGAGCTCCCTTCTCCACAAAATGCCTTCTAATTTCCTGACTTCTTCCTTTGCTCCAGGTTATAGGGTCACATTTCTAGAAGCACAAATAAGGAAGAAATGTGGCACTTTCCCCTCTGGGTCTGGGTTACCACACTCAGTATAATATGTTAGACAACTTTAACCATACAAATTTCAAGTGAGAGTTTTACCTTTTATAGAACTGTAGTGCAATTTCCAGACTCTCATTAAACAGGCAGGAGGAGCAAATGGATTTTATGTGGCATGCAGCCATCCATAAATTTAATTCCAACACAAAGGGAAGAAAATGTTAAAGGCCAGTTATCAGAATGAAATCTATATACATAAAAATTAACTGTCTATCTAAGTGTTCATTATCATATATTCTAATTTTTTCAAAATAAAACAAAGAACTACATGGTTCTGATATATAAAACCATGCACATCTAAAAATTTAACTATAATGTAAAAAACTGAGTTTAAAATTAGCAAGACATAGGTTAGAGAGAAATTCAACTGTTAAGATCAGTGGCTCTTCTTCCAATGGTCCTGGCTCAATTGCAGAACATATCATGGCTTCTAACAGCCATCTATAACTCCAGTCCGAGATGATCCAAAGCCCTCTTCTCACCTCCACAGTACCAGGCTGGTACAGGTTATATAGTCAAAGATGCAGACAAAATAACCACATATACAAATGAAACAAAATTTTAAAAAATCAAAATTAGTGAAGCATCTGTAATAACAATAATTTTAAGGCTGTTCTTTCATTTAAGGAAACAGACATTTTACATGCTGACTATTATGAAGAAAGATCCAAAGCAATAAGAAATACAATTTTATTGTCGCTGTCTTTACAGTTATAGGAATTGCCTGAAAGAAATTAAAAATGAAGTCAAAAGACTAATGCATCATAATTAAAACACATGGATGAATTCAGTGTTAAGACGAGGCCTGCAGTATTGTCAGACCTCATCCCAAATATGACTATCCTACTTTACTATGACTACAGAAAGGATGTTAATGTTAATGCATCATTCTTATGATTTGTATTTCTTGCATGTATGGTCATATTTCTAGCACTCTTTCTTATTTCTACTGGTTAACTATTCAGCTATTAAAATGAGAACATTATGAATTTTTCAGGCAAATGGATGGAACTAGAAAATATCATCCTGAGTGAGGTAACCCAGACCCAAAAGGACATGCCTGGTATGTACTCACAAGTGGGTTTTAGCCAAAAAGGTCAGAACACCCATGATACCATTTATAGAACCTAGGAAGTAAAACAAGAGGGAAGGCCCAAGTGTGGGTACCTGAAATCCATATAGAAGTGGAACAAATTAATCATGGGAGGCAGATGGAAGTAGGAGACTCTGTGAGATGAGGAGGGGAGAGGTGAAAAGAGGGGAAGGATCGGGTATGGAGAAAGACAGGAGGGACACACAGAAGGCCAAGAAAATGAATAGAAATATGCAGCAGTGGCAGTTAGGTGTCAGGGAGAACCTCTAGAAAGTCTCAGATACCTGAGATGTGAGAGGCTATCAGGACTCAATGGGGATGACATTTAGCCAAAATGGCTAACAGTGTGAAAATGGAAGCAGAAGTGATCACCTTCAGTAGATAGACATGGCCCCCAATTGAGGTTGAGGGCCACCTACCCATCTTCAAAAATTTTAAACCAGATTTGTTCCTGTCTAAAGGAAATATAGGTATAAAAATAGTGCAAAGACCGAGAAAGGCCACCCACTGACTGACCCAACTTGGGATCCATCCTATGCATGCACACCAAACCCTGACACTATTACTAATGCCATACTGTGCTTGCAGAGAGGAGGCTGACATGGCTGTCCTCAGAGTCTTTACAAGCAACTGACTGGGACAAATGAAGATTCTTACAGCCAAACATTGGATTAAGGTCAGGGACCAATATGAAAGAGTTAGAGGAAGGACTGAAGGAGGTGAAGGGGATTGTTTCCTGTAGACAGGAACAATTCTGGGTTAGAAATTTTGAAATGGGTGGGTGGCCCCATTCCTCAACTGGGAGCCATGTCTAACTACTGGAGGTGGTCTCTTCAGATTCTAACTCCTCTCTGTTGGGTATTTTGACTAATGTCATCCCCAATGGTTCCTGGGAGCATCTCGATTCCCTGGTGTCTGGGACTTTCTAGTGCTACCCCTGTTTCCCACTCCCCATTGCTAAATATTTCTATTTCTTCTCCTAGCCCTCTAAATTTCCCTACTTTCTCTTCCCATACCAAATTCTGCTCAATTTATTCCCTTTCCCTCCACTCTACCTGCCAGGTTTCTCCCTTCATCTGCCTTTGTGAATATTTTGTTCCCTCTTCTATGCAGGATTGAAGCATCCACACTTTGGCTTTCCTTCTTGTGAAGTTTCATCTATGAGATGTATCATGGGTGTTTGGAGTTTGAGGGCCAATATCCACTTATTAGTGAATACATACCATGTGTGTCCTTTTGGGACTGGGTTACCTCACTCAGGATGGTATTTTCTAATGCCATACATTTGCTTGCAAAATTTATGATGTCATTGTTTTTATAGGTATATAGTATTTCATTATATAAATGTACCATATTTTCTGTATCCATTCTTCCATTGAGGGACATCTGGGTTGTTTCCAGTGTCTGGCTATTATAGATAAGGCTTGTATGAACATACTGGAGCATGTGTCCTTGTTATATGTTGGAGCTGTTTTTGTCTATGTCCACTAGTGTTATAGCCAGGCCTTCAGGTAGAACTATTTCCAATTTTCTGAGGAATGGCCAATTGATTTCCAAAGTGATTGTATGAGCTTGCAATCCCACCAGCAATGGAGTGTTCCTCTTTCTCCACATCCTTGCCAGTATCTGCTGTCACCTGAGTTGGTGATCCTAGCCATTCTGACTGGTGTGAGCTAAAGTCTCAGGGTCATTTTGATTTGCATTTCCCTGATGTCTAAGGATGGTGATCATTTTTAGGTGCTTCTTGGCCATTCATGGTTCCTCAGTTGAGAATTCTCTGTTTAGCTCTGTACCCATTCTTTTTTGATAACATTTGGTTGAAAGTCCATTTTATTGGAGAATAGAATCGCTACTCCAACTTGGTTCTTGGGACTACTTGCTTGGAAAAAATTTTCCAGTCTTTTATTTTGAGGTAGTAACTGACTGTGTCACTGAGGTGTTTTTCCTGTAAGCAGCAAAATTAAGGGTCCTGTTTACATATCCAGTCTGTTAGCCTATATCTTTTTATTGAGGAACTGAGTCAATTGGTATTGAGAGATATTAGGGATCAATGATTGTTGTTTCCTGTTACTTTTGCTATTATAGATGGAATTATGTTTGTGTGTTTCTCTTCTTTTGGGTATTATGGGAAAAGCAAATTCTTGCTTTTTCTTGGGTATAGTTTCCCTCCTTGTGTTAAAGTTTTCCTCCTATTATCCTCTATAGGGCGGGATTAGTGGAAAAATAGTTTAAATTTGGTTGTGTCATAGATATCTTGGTTTCTCTATCTATGATGATTGAGAGTTTTGCTGTGTATAGTAGCCTAGGCTGTCATTTGTGTTTTCTTAGGGTCAGCATGCCATCTCACCAAGATCTTCTGGCTTTTAGAGTCTCCACTGAGAATCTGGTGTAATTCTGATAGGTCTTCCTTTATATGCTTGGCTTTTTCCCTTACAGCTTTTAATAGTATTTCTTTGTTCTGTCTTTTTAGTGTATATTTGTATATACAAAAAAAGAAGTATTCCACCCCCTTTTGTTGAGAACCACACTAGTCCCACGTTTGGGCGCCAAAAACGTTGGGGCCTAGGCTGGCCCACTTTGGGCGGCCTAAAATGTTGAGGCCCTCTCCACTCCGCACTTGGTGGCCACTGTATCCTGGCCCAAGCTGCTGCTCCGGTCCTCGGGTCAGGGTTCAGCAAGAGAGAGAGTGAGGACGGATTCGAAGAATGGAGACCACAGAGTGTGTTTCAATACCGTTTATTCTTCAGTCTCTCTTCCTAGTCCAAGTCCCAAGTCTTGAGTTCCTAGTTCCTAGTTCCTAGTTGTACTCCTTTTGTTCTCTTCCGAGTGTCTAATGTCTACTCCTACTCCTAGTGTCTGAATCTCTGTTACTCCAAATTGTTCTCTACTCTGTCTGCCTCTCACCTTTTACATGTCTCACTTCTAAGCCATGCCTCTAAGTCACACCTTTAATCATGCCCTTAGGCCTTGTCTCTAAATCTGATCTCTAAGTCACACCTTTAAGTCACACACCTTTAATCTCACACACCTTTAATCTCACACACCCAAGGAAAGTCCTGGGTGTCTAAAGCAAGATGTTATCACAGTGTGCTCAGTTGTTGTAGGCTATTGTAATCCAAGTCTCATGTCAGGGTATATGGCTCAAGATGGCTGCAGAGCTGATAGCTGCTTTCTGCTAAAAGTCGGCCCCCAACACCCTTTACATTTATAATCTGAAGAAAAAGGAAAAAAAAGAAATCAGTGTGGTAGCTCCTCAGAAAGGTGAAGGAGACCAACTGACCCCAAGATCCAACTACCTACCCCATTCTTGAGCATTTATCCAAAGGACTCTGCATTCTACTTCAAAAGACACTTTCTCAATCATGCTCATTTTGATGCTCTATTTATAAAAGCCAGAAACTCAAAACAACCTAGATGTCTGTCAATATATGAATGGATAAAAAAAAAAAGTGGTACACTTACAATGGAATTTTACTCAGCTGTAAAAAAATGAAATCACTAAATTCACAGGTAAATGGAACAAAAAAAAAAAATCAATGTGAGGTAACTCAGACCAAACAAATGTGATCCTTGTTTATATGTAGGTGTTAGCTGTTAAGTCATTGATAAAAAAGCTACAACCAATAAAATTACAGAAGTTAAGTAGAGAATAAGGGAATAGAGATGAGGAAGGTATTTCCCTAGGAAGGGGAAATATAAAAGCTACAGATGGATGGTGTGTTGAAATATTTCTTTTCATTTGCATTTCTCTGATGTCTAGGAATGTTGAACACTTCTTTTGGTGCTTCTCAACCATTCGAGATTCCTCAATTGAGAATTTGTTTATATAGTGAATTACATTGATGGACTTCCATATATTGAACCAACCCTGCATTCCTGGGATAAAGCCTACTTGATAATGATGGATGATTGTTTTGATGTGTTCTTAGATTCGGTTTTTGAGAATTTTATTGAGTATTTTTGCATCAATATTCATTAGGGAAATTGGTCTGAAGTTCTCTTTCTTTGTTGGGTCTTTGTGTGGTTTAGGTATGAGCATGATTGTGGCTTCATAGAATGAATTGGGCAGTGTTCCTTCTATTTCTACTTTGTGGAACAGTTTGAAAAGAATTGGTATTAGATCTTCCTTGAAGGTCTGATAAAATTCTGCACTGAAAAATTTAAAAATTAAATTAAATTTAAATTAAGATTAAAAGCAAAAAAAGGAGGAGGGATGGGATAGGCGGTTTATGAGGGGTGAATGAGGAAAGGGGATAACATCTGAAATGTAAATAAATAATACGTCCAATAAAAACACTAAAAAGGATAAAAATCTGTATGTCATTTTTATCTTGGTTTTTCTCTCAAAGACTACTACCACTAATATTTTGTGTAAGATGAACTCACCCAACAGATAAGTGATTAATTCAAGCAGTGTTCCACCATCCATGTCGATGTCAGTTTCACACTTCAGGAAGTGCTTGGGCTTCTCTAGAAGCTCTTTTGAAAAGTTAATGGTGTCATTCATGTAGGCAGGATTGTGCAAAAGCCAATGTGTTACTTTAACAAAATAATTCTCTAACCAGATGGCCTGTTACATGTTCTCCTTGCACACAAACTTATTACAGTAACTATAAAAAAGAAAGCCACGAGCCCATTGCAATAGCACATAAAGAACACACTTGAGTTTTTATTTAGATTTACATCTCAGCTCATTCCCGAGGAAGTGGTAAATGTGATAAACATTTAAAGGTAGAATGACCTTCAGTAGGTCCCAACCCAAGGGAAAGCATATGAAAGAAAATGGAGAAATTTGCCTTGGACTTTTTGGAGAATTTTCTAATACTTGTTATTAATATAATAATAATTGATAATAATTAACATAACAATGTGATAATTTAATTTTCACTTCAATTGATAGTTTTTTTTTTACTAAAAATAGGTGACTACTTAGGCTGTAACAAAAATTCATAAAATCCCACACATACAATAAATTAAAAACAGCTTTCAAATTAAGTTTCACCCTTGTTTGTGGCCTCTAGAGTTTCTAAGAATGAGCTAATAGGAAGCAGGTAAGGTTCCTGGTGTTAAGATGATCTTCACAAAGGGATCTTCATCCTGTGGCAGCACAAGTACCCATTGCCACAGACCACAGTGAGGCCCACACTGGTGCTCATAACAGAGAAAGGGCAGATCTCTCTGCCACAGTTCTTCAGCCTGGTTGGTTAACAGACTTCTCTATAGAGCCACCCAAACATAGGTTCTCTAGAGTTTCAGACTCAGTAGCCCAGGTAAAAGAATTACTCTTGGGTGTTTATCTCAGCATAAATGGGTGGACAATGGTCTATCTGCCTCTTGAAGTATAGTAGACACAGATGAATAAAAGTGGTCTTATCAACTTACATCTCTGCCACTATGAGTATGATGACATTTAATCCTAGTGCTCTAGAGGCTGAGGCAGGAACAGTCAAGATCAAGGCCAGCCCATACTACATGGGAAAAATCCTCATTCTTCATTATCCTACTACTATAAGTGAATTAAACTTTAAGATTTCCAGCCAATGCCCAGCAAGATGGCTCAGTTTTAATGGGTCTTATCACAGAAGCCTAGTGGCATGAATTTTAGCTTCAGAACATATATGAAGTTGGAAGCAAAGAACTGATTCCAGAAAGATAATCTCCTACTCCTCTTTTCATGTTCTCTAGTCCTCATTAGCCTGGAGCTCATTTCATAGAGCAAGATGGCCTTGACCTCATTTAGATCTGCCTGTCTTGACATCCCTAGTACTAAGATGCCAGGAACAAGGCTGTCATCTGTGTCCTCTGATCTCACCATATATACAATGGAATATGCAACCTTGTGTGTGTGTGTGTGTGTGTGTGTGTGTGTGTGTGTGTGTGTGTGTGTGTATTCTCTCTAACTGTTCTTGAAATCTTTAAATATATGTCCCTATGACAAACTGTACTTGGTAATATATAAAATATGCTAGGTTTTTTTTTTGTTGTTGTTTTTCTTTTTGTTTTTCGAGACAGGGTTTCTGTGTGTAGTCCTGGCTGTCCTGGAACTCACTCTGTAGACCAGGCTGGCCTCGAACTCAGAAATCCGCCTGCCTCTGCCTCCCAAGTGCTGGGATTAAAGGTGTGCGCCACCACTGCCCTGCTTAAAATATGCTAGTTTTAAGTAGACTTTTCTATGCATTTTCTTTTATGTCATTGGACTATACAAATTAATATACATGCTATATTTATCTCATAAAATCAGCAATGCTTCTTTGATTCTATGAACTTTCTTTCCATGTTTTTTAAAAAAATCAATGTCATGAGTTTTTTGTTTGTTTCCTTGATTCTTTTTTTGAGCATTTTCATGATTTTTATTTTATTTTTTTAATTTACTTTTTATTGGATATTTTATTTAAATTTCAGATGTCATCCCCTTTCCCCATTTCTCCTCCCTAGAAAACCCCTATCCCATACCCCCTTCTCCTTTTTGCTTTTATACAATTTTTTTTAAATGTCAATCAAAGGCTTTATAAGTTTGGTAATGCTCAATATCAATCAGAAGTGTAACCTAACACCCAATCTAGATATATCAACTATCTTTGACTGGCGGAGACATGTGAACATCCACCTCCATGTCTGGCCCCCCTCTCTCTTTCTCTCTCATCACCTAGCTCCTCGTCTCCTTACTCCTCCTCCTCTCCTTACTCCTCCTCCTCTCTGTACTCCTCCCACCTTAGCTCTTCCTACATATCACCCTTCCTGTTAAAATAAAACCTTTCTCTCAAAATACAGTTAGAGCATAACTATACTAATTTATGTCAGTAAGGTGCAAGATAGACCTAATACCCAGTCTATCATTTTGTTGACTAAGCAGAACCTCTATCATCTCTCCTAAATAAAAGACTTAGTTCTGAACCTGGCTTTTTTTTCTTGGCTTTAGAATGAATGTCAGCTGAAAACCATCCTCTCAAATCTTTTCTCTGAAAGTAAATAGCAAGGATTGGCTATGAGACTATAAGTTTTCAACCCCAGCAGAAATCCAGAATGACTGAGTTAATTGAGATTATGGGAAGCACAAAGCATAGCTTCTAAAACATAGCCAATTTATAGAGACTGCTGAACACATGGACAGTCTCTATGCTACAGAATGTTGGAGCATCTGATCTTCAGCCTTCTGGCCCAGGATCATCTGACAGACCTAGTGATGCAGAATTATTAAGGGCTGATTACTCTGTCTTGGCAGATATAATCAGTCAACTATTCTGCAAGTGTGTCCTTTTCTGGACAGTATTTTGTCTGTAGATGGAAAGAGGCACTTCTTGCCTCGTGGCTGTCTCACCACAATTGGAATAACTCCAAAGATGCTCAATTTCTTCTTAGAATCCAAGGCAGGAAGCTGTCAGGAGCAGACAAGTCTCTAATCAAAATGAACATTAAATTAATACTGAAATGTTTGTAATGTCAATTCTGTGGATTTCTGATGTTTTGAAAACCAACTATCCATGTAAGGCAATCTGGACTGTTGTCTGTTAACTCCTCTCAGCTATTTCTAAAGAAAATGCAGAAAACTCCCTAACAATAAACCAAAAGCCATGAATTTGCTAAAGGCCCTTAACTCACAGTCTAACCATCTCAAATAAGTTAAAAAAAAGTTTAAGAAGGACTGGGTCTAAGCCTTGTATTCCTAAATGTGTTATACATTGCCTATGCAATATTGCAATGCCTATGATAGTAACAATATTCATCTCACTTTTATATTAATAAGAAGCTCATACCAATAAAAACCTTAAATTTGAAATCAAAGTAAATTTTGTACCATTTAAGAAATTATAACTTCATCTTAATAACAATTATACATATTTCTACCAGTAAGTTATGACTATACAATAAATCCGAGCTAATCCTCCCTGTTCCAACAAAACCACTACTTTTCCCTAGAAAATATTAACCACCTCAGTCCCCAAGCCCAGGGAATGGGGTGCCGACTCTTCATTAACTTCTTCAAGCTGATTATGGGTGTTGAGATATTAGAAGAGGGGTTGGGGGAAGAATAAATTGATAAGCCTCTGACACTGTGTCTTCACTGCATCCAGCTGGAATTCCAGGACATCAGAGGTTTGAGCAGGTGTGCTCAGCTTGCCTGATGAGTAGATACACCAAGGCTATGTATTCTGCAATATACAATTCTCAAAACAAATTTTAGTATCAAGATAATTTTTTGTTTGAATTCTGGAATGTAGTCTTCTGGCAGCCTGCCTCTATCATATCTAATCCATATAATTCTGGGCGTTTCTATGAAGGTGTGCTCCCACCATCCTCCCATTTTTGCCTCCCTGCTCTCAAATTTCTCAACACTAGGGAATCCAAACTTTCAGGCACCAAGGCTACCCACTTCCACCGTTACCTAACCCCTTACCCCCTCCAGTTACGATGAGGGTGTGCTCCCACCATCCTCTCATTCCCGCCTTCCTGCTCTTGAAATTCCCCAACACTTGGGAATCCACACTTTCAGGCACCAAGGCCCTCTACTTCCACTGATGCCTAACTCCTTACCCCATCTTTCCTCCTCCAATTACTATGAGGGTGTGCTCCCACTATCATCTCATTCCCACTTCCCTGTTCTTGAAATTCCCTGACACTAGGGAATCCAAACTTTCAGGTACCAAGGCTGTCCACTTCCACTGATGCAATGCAAGGCCACTCTCAACTACCTATATAAGTAGAGCCACGAGTCCCTCCTTTTGTGTTCTCAGGCTGGAGATTTTAGAATGGCTACTCCAGCTTGTTTCTTAGGACCATTTGCTTGAAAAAATGTTTTCCTGCCTTTTACTCTAAGGTAGAGTCTGTCTTTGTACTGAGGTGGGTTTCCTGTATGCAGCAAAGTGTTGGGTCCTGTTTATGTATCCAGTCCATTAGTCTATGTCTTTTAATTTGGGAATTGAGTCTGTTGATGTTAAGAGATATTAAGGAACAGTGATTGTTGTCTCTGTTATTAGAGGTGAAGTTATCTTTGTGTGGCTATCTTCTTTTGGATTTGTTGGAAGAGGATTACTTTCTTGCTCTTTCTAGGAAAGCTCCTTGTATTGGAGCTTTCCTGCTATTATCCTTTGTAATGCTGGGTTTGTGGAAAGATATTGTGTAAATTTGGTTTTGTCGTGGAATAACTTGGTTTCTCCATCTATAGTCATTGAGAGTTTTGCTGCATATAGTAGCCTGGGCTGGCATTTGTGTTCTCTTAGGGTCTGTATGACAATTGTCCAGCATCTTCTAGCTTTTATAGTATCTGGTGAGAAGTCTGGTGTAATTCTGATAGGTCTGCCTTTATATGTTACTTGGCCTTTCTCCCTTACTGTATTTAATAATCTTTCTTTGTTTTGTGCACTTGGTGTTTTGATTATTATGTGAAGGGGGGTATTTCTTTTCTGGTCTAGTCTATTTGGCATTCTATAGGCTTCTTGTATGTTTATGGGCATCTCATTTAGATTAGGGAAGTTTTGTTCTATAATTCTGTTGAAGATATTTATTGGCCCTTTAATTTGGGAATCTTCACTCTCATCTATACCTATTATCCTTAGGTTTGGTCTTCTCATTGTGTCCTGGATTTCCTGGATGTTTTGTGTTAAGAACTTTTTGCGTTTTACATTTTCTATGATATCTTCTGCACCTGAGATTCTTTCTTCTATCTCTTGTGTTCTGTTGGTGATGCTTGTGTCTATGACTCCTGATTTCTTTCCTAGGTTTTCTATCTCCAGGGTAGTCTCCCTTTGTGATTTCTTGATTGTTTCTACTTCCATTTTTATGTCCTGGATGCTTTTGTTCAATTCCTTCACCTGTTTGTTTGTGTTCTCTTGTAATTCTTTAAGGGATTTTTGTGTTTCCTCTTTAAGGGCTTCTATCTATTTACTTGTGTTCTCCAATTCTTTGAGAGTGTTATTTATGTCTTTCTTGAAGTCCTCTATCATCATCATTAGAAATGATTTTAAATCTGAATCTTGCTTTCCTAGTGATATGGCAAATTCAGGACTTTCTTGTGTGGGAGAATTAGGTTCTAATGATGCCAAGTACCCTGGGTTACTGATGCTTATGTTCTTGCAGCTTGCTTTTTGCCATCTGTATCTCCTTAGTGCTACTTGCCCTGTCCCTGACTGGAGACTCTCTTTCCTATTATCTTGGTTGTATCAGAACTTTGTGGATGTGTGTAACTACTGGGGTAAGCATTGGGGCCCAAAATCTTCTTAGTGTTCAAGCTCAGACAGGATACTGCCCCAGTTAGAGCACCTGGGATCCCTGCTTGCACTGGGTTCTTAGAGATTGGGGGCAGAGCTACCACCCAAGATCTGCTCAGTGCTCTGGCCCAGACCAGAAGGAACTATTATTCTGGGCCAGGAATGACTTCCTGGGTCCTTGTGGGTCGCAGTTACTCCCTGTTTGGGGTAGGCCTTGCTGTCTGCTTACCTAAGATACTGCCCGAGTTAGAGTGCCTGGGATCCCCACTTCCTCTGGGCTCTTGGAGATTGGGGGCAGAGCTTTGCCACCCAAGATCTGCTCAGTGCTCTGGCCCAGACCGGAAGGAACCAGTGTTCCGGGCCAGGAGTGTTTCCTTGATTCTTTGGTTTGGTTTTTGTTTGTGGTGATAGTTTGAATATGTGTGGCCCAAGAAGTGGCACTACTTGGAGATGTGGCCTTGGAAGACTTGTGTCACTGTGGGTGTGGGCTTTAAGACTCTTAGAAGACAGTTTTCTCATAGGGGCCTTCAGATGAAGTCGCAAAACTCTCAGCTTTTCCTGCTCCACACCTGATTAGACACTGTCATGGTCCTGTCTTGTTGATAATGGACTGACCTCTGGAACTGTAAGCCAGCTCTAATTAAATCTTGTCATTATAAGGGTTGCCTTGGTCATGGTGTCTTCATAGCAGTAAAACCCTAACTAAGACAGAAGTTGATACCAGGGACTGGGTGGGGTATTCCTGATATAGGCCTAACCATACTTTTGTTTGGAAGAATGTGTATTTTGGGACTTCAGTTTTAAAAAGCAGTGTAATCCTTCAAGTTGGGCTTATTGGGCTATTATAGTAGGAATATGGAAGACACTGATGCTCAGGGTGGTTTGAATTGCTGGGTCCTGGCTCAAGGGTTTTCAAAGAAGAATCTGAGTATGTGGCCTAGACACTGTTCTTGTGATATTCTGGTGAAGGACATGGCTGCTTTTTGCCCTTGTCTGAAGAGTCTGCATAAGGCTAAGAGAAGAGATTCAGATTAATTACATCGACAAAGGAAGTCTCAGAAACACTCAGCATAGACTTTGATCTCTGGTAAAGTCTCATAAAGAACATTTAGTAAAAGTGTCACAAGCTTAGAAAGGAAAATACAAAAATGAGTGGCTCAAGTAATAATAAAGGGGCAACAGGAAATAAAATGGAGCTGAATCATGCATTCAAGGAGATGAAGAGATGAAGGGAGTGGTGATTTCAGGCAAGATCCCACTCTGCTAAGTTTACAACCAGGCATGGTAGTACAAGCCACTAATCCCAGGAGACAAAGCCAAGCAGATCTCTGAGTTCAAGGCCATCATGGGATGGAGCAAGTTCTAGGTGAAGAAAAGCTTAAATCCAGGTGTGGTGGTACATGGCTTTAATCCCAGGGGACAGAGCCACACAGATCTCTGAGTTCAAAGTCAAGCTACAGAGTAAATTCCAGGACAGCCAAGCTTATGCAATAAGGGAGTTGCAAAACACAAAGCTGGTAATAGAATAAGTAGGGCCATGTTCCAGTCCCAGCAAGCAGCAGAACTTGGCAGCTTTGGCCATGTGGGTCTGGCTTTACAGTCCAAAAGAGAAGGGACTGTAAGGCTCCCACAAAGGGAGGACCTCAACCAAGCCTCGGGAATTCGAGAGGCCACCCATTAACTCACAAGACACGGAAATTGATGCAATCAGCAAGAGGTATATTTCCATTAACATGTTGAGGTCAAGACCTGTAGCCCACGCAGGGGCAATGGGATCTGACCCCAGGGCTTTGGAGACAGAGAAAATTTAAAGCCATAAACCACAACTCAGGTGGAAAACCATAATCCAGGGGGAGTAAAGGAGGGCTATTGAAGAGCACCTGTGGAAATGCCCAGCCCATTATTCAGTTTGTGACAGGGTCCAAGGAACAGTCATGAGGAACATTTTGTATAGGCTATTCTCTAAGAGACTGTATGTAATCAGCCATCTATCTTGTGGTCAGCCAAGTTCCTGAAACACAGAGCTCATGACCAAGCTGACCTGAACTCTTGGTTCTGCTCTGCCTGTTAACCCTTTCAGGAGCAAGTGTGTGCCACTCTGGTTGTGGGCTTTTTTTTTTTTTTTTTTTTTTTTTTTTTTTTTTGAGACAGGGTTTCTCTGTGTAGTCCTGGCTGTCCTGGAACTCACTCTGTAGACAATGCTGGCCTCAAACTCCGAAATCTGCCTGCTTTTGCCTCCCAAGTGCTGGGATTAAAGGCATACACCACCACCGCCCGGCAGTTGTGGGCTTTAAGACCCTCATCCTAGATGTCTAGAAGTCAGTCTTCTCCTAGGGGTCTTCAGAAAAAGATATAGAACTCTCAGGTCCTCCTGCACTTTGCCTGCCTGGATACTGTCATGCTCTTGCCTTAATGATAATAGACTGAACCTCTGAACCTATAAGTCAACTCCAATTAAATGTTGTCCTTATAAGAGTTGCCTTGTCCATGGTGTTTCTTCACAGCAATAAACCCTAACAAAGGCTTTTTTTTTGAGACAATATCTCCCTATGATATCCAGGCTGGCCTTAAACTATGATTCTCTCACATCAGCCTGGAGAGCAATAGTATTAAAGGCATACACCATTATACCTACATTCTTACCTTAAAATTAAGATGCCAAATCTTTAAAGTTCAGACTCCATTTTAGAGAACCTGACCTAAGTTTGAACTCAGATAAACTAACAGGCTGGTGCCTAACATTAGTTTCCAAATTGTCCCTCAAGAAAACCTGAGTCTAGCTCCAGTCTCTAGACTAATCCCCAACAAGACTAGAGTTCCCAGGTTACATCCTCAACAAGACCAGTGTTTCCAGGTTATTCCCCCAACAAACTTGCACCCCAAGTTACAAGCCTACCATTGGCTAACATCTACCAATGCAGAGGGTGTTGGACTCTAAGATCCAAAGCCAGGGGATGCGCTCCCCCAGAAACACTCATGAATGGGATTCACTGCAATCACATGAGGTTTATTGATACCAGTGCACTGGGGCTCTCTGGCATGCAGGTGGGTTCCCTTCCCTGTGGTCTGAGGAATGTTAATCAGCCTCTCTCTTTTTCCTCTGAATGTTAATCTAGCAAGTGTCCTCTGGCTAAGTGAGATACTCCTCCCAGAATTCATCCCAGGGCAGTGAATTCTAAGTTCAAACCAAGAACTGAATGCCTCACATTTAGTTCCTACAAGGGGAGCAAAGTTAAGTTTATGATATGACTTACAGCACCAGCCAATATGTTAAAGGCCAGAGTAGATTTCAAATTAGAGGCTTGCACATGTACTTCCTGCTTGCTGCTTACTACAAAGCTTTGCCCTAATAGACATTCAGGGCTCCCCCACAACTAAAATTGTTCTGCATGACAGTTGTGCATTAGGGGGTGAGGGGAGGGTGCAGGCTAGCGCAGATAGAATAAAGACCCTGCTGTAAGTTGAATCAGATTGGCTCCTGTTTGTGTTTTGGGGATCACTAACATTTCCCTAGCACAACAAAATTTATAACACTTGTCAGAAAATCAGTAATGAATGTAGTGTTATTCTTTCAGAATTCATTTTCATAAATGGTTATTACAGTTCAGATTCTCTCTGAGGCATCTCCTGTGGCTTAGGACAGCCCACCAGGCTCTGAACTAAAAGCATCTATGTACTCTAGGGATTTGAAATGTGATTCTCTCCTTGAGGGCATATAAGTGGTTGCTACAATGCACCCACAGAAGACATATGCTTTTAGCTGTTAATCTCAGAGCCCACAGCAGCTCCTCTGAGATATGGGGACCTCTCCCTGGAACAGATTACAAGAAGGAGGTTCAGAAGGCACAGGATCTTCTATAGCATCTGGCCTTGGAGCTGCAATCTCTTTCATCATCCCTCTCCACCAACTGCTCTAGATTCTTCAACCCCTCAACTAGTACATATCTTCCTCAGACCAGGCTTAGCACACTTCCATTTAGCGACCAAAGCAGTAGTGACAGAAGTACTTCATCCTGCTAGTGAACATGCCCATTTGAGCTGTCTTCTAGGTGACTTTATTTCTAACATGTAGAGCTTCAAGAACCTGGGAGTACTTACTTCTAGACCACACCTGTTAGGTCTACAGATTCTAGGATTTGTGGAACCCACTGATTCATTTGACACAACTTGGGAATGATGGAGACAATGTCTCATAGTCACCAGGCCAGGATATTCTTCATGTATGCAAAGTCTGGGTGGATTGTCACATCTAATATACAGGTGTGTTCTGGATAGTGGCTCACCATCCTTTTACAGTACCATCCACAGTGGCATTTCAACTACACCTAAGAGCGGGAGGGGCTGGGGAAGAATGCTTAATTGACTCCATGTTCTGGCCTTCAGATATCTCATTAGTATGTAAATCTCTCTAGGGCCTGAGGCTTGTTCCTCCTGTTTGATGGTCATAGATCTCTCTGTGGGAGGGGCAGTAGAAAGAGCTGAAGCTAGATGAAAAGAACCAGGGCCTGGGAACAGAGCAGAACTCCTGCTGTCCAATAATGGTCCAGGGTTCCAATCTCATGCTCGACCAAGCACCCAGCTGCTTCTCACAGCCCACTGTCCCACTGCCCCATACTTCTCCACAGCTAGAGAATATAGTACCTGACTATGCTGTTAGCTGATTGAATATTTGATTGTATAAACTGCTAGATTAACACAGAAAAATAATGAATGTGTTTGTTATATAGTATTGCATAACAAGTTCCTGACTTAGTGGTGTCAAAAGGCATTGATAACTCCATAGTGTCTGTGGATGAGGAATCCAGCTCTGGTTTAATAGGGTCCTGTGACTCAGAGCCTGTCACAAAAGCAATGAGCCTGTGGTCTCCTCACTGCAGGAAGATTCTGCTTGCAGCTAAAGGAGTGGATAACTTTCCAATACTCTGATGGCCGCCTGTGAATCATACATGAGTTCCAGGTTAGCAGTCAGAAATGCAAATTCTTCCTGACCTGGTGACCAAGGGAACATTCCTCCTGTCCATTCCCTAAGTTATCTACCCCCCTTTCAGGCTCAGGACAGAGAGTTGGGAGGAGCCTCTGCAGGCCCCAGCCTCTGCCTAGCTCTCTCCCCTCAGAGCTTTGTACTGTGGGTTCTTGTCTACCCTGTCATCACCAGATTCTGTTTCCCCAGACAAGGAGACTAATGGCTCTGTTGGCTTCCATGCACATAAGCAGGAATCATTCAAGACACTATGTGTGACAATCACAGAGCCCTTCTCACCAGCTTCCATCCACAGATCCCCAACTTATGCTTAGGATCAGGTTCACACACTATCCATCATGGACATACGTAGAATCTCCTGCATCTTCTTTAGCATCTGTTGCCAGATTTCTCCAGGTACGCATCTAGCACACCAGTTGTATAGTATTTCATGAACTTGACTTGGATGAGACAAAACAGATTTTCATGTGATTATTGGGAATATTGCTTTCTAATATATGTCATAACTATGTATTTTTTGATTAACTCCCTGTAGTGTGATTTTTTCTTTAAACTTTAAATTTTTATTTTATGTGTGTGGATGTTTTGTCTATATGTGTATCACATGTGCACCTAGTGTCCACAAAAGCCAGGAGATGGCATCAAATCCTCTGGAACTGAAGTTACAGGTAGTTGTGAGCCACCATAAGAGTGCTGGGAATACAAATTGGGTCATCTGAAAGAGCAGTGGGTTCTCTTAACCACCCAGTTATTTCTCTAACACTTAATGTATAGGGTTTTATGAATGGTGGATGATACTTTTGAAGTCTTAATCATGTATGTTTCAAAAACTAGTGCCCTGTTTGTGTTATATGTTTTTACAATCAGAAAGTCTTATTTAATGTATTCAACCTTAAATTGTGTTCTCCTTTTACAGTGCTAGGTGTGGAACCTAGAACATGATTCATACTGTAAAGCACTTTACTGTTGACTCCCAGAACCTCAATTTCTTTGATGGTTAGACTGCTCTGTGTCAGGTAAAGGCACCCTATTCTAAAACCATGAAGACATATTCTTTTACATGACTTTACATTTTATATTCAAGTCTGTTGCGGTAAATCTCTTGCCCATAGGGAGTCCATAGAATAACGACACAAGTCAATAAGTATCAAATGAATGCTGCATGCCTAGATTGGGCAGATTTACCATTAAACTACACTATTCCCCAGCTATGAGAGCTCTTAACAACTTGCGGTTTCCTAGGTCAAGGCCTTCTTCGTCTTCTCTCTCTCCACCAACTGCCCTCTAGCTTCGACCAACTGCCAACTCCGCGCTGCCCTCCTTCTTCTCTTCCTCGGCTCCCTCGTCTTCCTCTTTTCCTCCCTCTGGCTCCTCCCACTCCTCTTCTACTGCCCAATCACTGGCTGTAGCCTTTATTTAACAAATTTGATTGGACAGAAGGTTTACAAGATTCATTCCTCCTTCGCAGCCCCTCCCAGGAGTGGAGTTACCATGACAACAAGAGGCTAGGGCTATCCACCACATTTCCCCCTTTTTGTCCAATAGTAAAAAAAATTTTTTTCTTTTCACATATTAATTGAACACTAGCTATATTACCATGTTGTGTTTGTTAAAGTACAAGATAAACCTAACACCCAGTCCATCATTTTTGTTAACTAAATAGAACCTTTGCCATCTCTCTCAATTAAAAATCTTAGTTCTGAACCTGGCTTATGTCCTGTCTTCAAAATGAATAGCATCTGAAAATCATCTTCTCAAAGTAAATAGCCTGGGTTGGCTGTGAGATTATAAATCTTCAACCCCATCAGAAATCCAGAATGACTCAGTTAATTAAAGATATGGGAAGCACAAAGCGTGGCTTCTAAAACTCAGCCAATTTAAATAGACCAATGAACATCTAGACAGTTCCTTATTTCAAAATGTTGGAGCATCTGGTCTTCAGCCTTCTGGCCCAGGAATCATCTGACAGACCTAGTAATGCAGAATTACTAAGGGCTGATTATTCTGTCTTGGCAGATATAATCAGTCGACTATTCTGCAAGTGTGTTTCTTTTTTGCACACTATTTTGTCTGTAGATTAAAAGAGGCAATTCTTGCCTAGTGGCTGTCATACCACAACTGGTGTAACTCCAAAGATGCTCAATTTCTTCTTAGAATCCAAGACTGGGAAGCTGTCAGGATCAGATAGGTCTCCAATAAAATAAATGTTTATATCAGAATGTTTGTAATGTCAATTCTATGGATTTCTGACGTTTTTGAAAATCAACTATGTAAGGCAATCTGAACAGTTGTCTGTTAATTCCTTTCCACTAATGGTTTTTTTTTTTTTTTTTTTGATTAAAAAGGACTGGGTCTAAGCCTTGTATTTCTAAATAAGATATATAGGTACAATGCCTACATGAGAGTAATATATTAATCTCACTTTTGTATTAATAAGAAACTTATGCCAGTGAAAATCCTAAATTTGTATAAAATAAATTCCATATCAATGTAAGAGATTATAATTTCAACCTTGTAACTATCATAAAGATTTCTTACCAATGTAAGATATACCTATTTTTTTTTAAACTGGGTCTAAGCTTTGTATTTCTGTATGAGTTATACAGGCACAATGCCTATATAAGAGTAAAATATTAATCCCACTTAATTTCTGAGATTTAGCTCTCTAATTCCCTTCCTGTCTGAAGCTACATTTGTAAAGTATTCCTTAAATTACAACACATGTATAATTTACAAAGTAACCAGAACCATCCACCCCAACATAAGGAACTGGGGCGATGATCTCCTTTTGTCTGCTTCCAGCTGAATTGGGGTGAAGAATTCCCATCTGGGGGCCCAAAGGGAAACAGGAAAATTGGCTTAGTCAAAGGAGAGCTAGCTGGCATCATTTGCCTTGAAGTCACTGTGTACTGAGAAAGTTCATAGCAAAGCTGACACCATAACTGTTACAGTCAGAAAGGTTGGACAGGCAAGCTAGATGTTCTGGAAAAGTTCTGGAAGCAAGTCCTTAAAAGAAGCAGCTTCGATGCAGTTGCAGTAGAATCAAGCACGAAGCTGGAATAGGAGGTCCTAGAGACTCAGAATCCCCGAGTATAAATCATGCTAGGGTTGAGTTTCTTTTCTTTCATCCTGTAACATATAAAACTTAAAAGCAACAGGTAGTTTTATAAAAACATTCACGTGGAACATGTAGGGCACACAGCTTTGTCAATGAAGATCAATAAAGAAAGGCTACTGCCCTCTTCGGGTTAGTTTGATTACTTAATCAAACTATATATAACTTATATACATGCCCTCATAAAGGATGGCATGTATTAAGTCATGAGAAATTATTACCCAATTAAATGTTCTTGGCTTTGTATTGACATTTTAGTCCCAGCCAGTTAAGTTTATGTAAGAGACATAATACCATATATACATCACCCATTTGGTTGGTTGAGTTAGTCTCCCTTTTCTTCTGTGTCGACTAGTGCTTCAGGGGGTCTCCCTTTGTCATTTCTGATCTTTATCATTTTGGAAGGAACCCACAGCTTTTCTTTTCCTGTGGAAACATAAACATAACCTCTCCCCCAGCGTAATACATTTCCCACTTTCCATTCTGACGTCATAATATCCTTAATATAAACAGGTTGATTTAGTTCAGAAGTTTTTTCCACAGTCCAATGTCTCTCAGCAGCTGTGGAGTTTTGTTCATTAGCATTTAAAAAATTTAGAGTTAATAAAGCACTATGTAATCTATCTTTGGGGGTTCTTATTGATCCCTTTTGCCTATTAAGCATCTCCTTTAGAGTTCGATTAGATCTCTCCACAACGGCTTGTCCCGTAGGATTATGTGATATGCCTGTAACATGTTTTATATTATAATATGTAAAAAACTTCTCCATTTTATTAGAGGTATATGCTGGACCATTGTCTGTTTTAATTTGTATGGGTATTCCCATAATGGCCATGACTTCTAACAAATGTGTAATTACAGAATCAGCCTTTTCTGATGCTAATGCAGTTGCCCATTGAAATCCTGAATATGTGTCTATAGTATGGTGCACATATTTCAGTTTGCCAAACTCTGTAAAATGAAAGACATCCATTTGCCAAATGTCATTTCTTTGAGTACCCTTAGGGTTAGTTCCTGTAGGCAAAGGAGTTTGGTTATATAATGAGCAAGTAGGGCACTGCCTCACAATTTCCTTTGCTTGTTGCCAAGTAATAGAGAACCCTTTCTTTAAACCTTTGCTATTAACATGATGTTTTTTATGAAATTCTGAAGCCTCTAGCACGCTTCCTATCAATAGCTGGTCGATATCATTATTACCTTGTACTAGAGGGCCTGGCAGACCTGTATGGGATCTTATGTGTGTTATATATATGGGGTTACTTCTATTTCCAATAATTTGTTGTAGTTGAAAAAATAATGAGGTCAATTCAGAATTATCTTGAATAAGTTCAGCAGTCTCTATGTGTAAAACAACCCTTTCGGCATATTGAGAGTCAGTTACTATATTAAGGGATTCTTGAAAATCTGACAATACCATGATTATTGCGTATAATTCAGATTTTTGAACTGACTTATAGGGACTCTCAGCCACCTTACTTATGTCTTCTGATTTATATCCTGCCTTTCCTGATTTACTAGCATCAGTGTAAAATGTAGGGGCTCCAGATATCGGAGTTCCTTTTAAAATACGAGGGATAATCCAATTAGTTCTTTTTATGAACTGAAGCAGCTTGCTTTTAGGATATTTGTTGGTAATCTCTCCCAAAAAGTTACTACATGCTCTTTGCCAATGTTCATCTTGTGCCCATAACGAGGTAATTTCTGCATTAGTAAAAGGTACTACAATTTCAGCCGGGTCCATTCCAACTAATTGTCTAAGTCTCATTTTTCCTTGCAGTATTAATTCAGAAACCTTCTCAACGTAGGTTTTTAATTTTTTACTCTGTTTGTGGGCTAAAAATATCCACTCTAGAATATAATCTTCTCTCTGCATAAGAATTCCAGTAGGAGAGTGAGTAGAAGGTAAAATAACTAAGATGCAGGCCATTTTTTGGATCAATACGATCTAGATGTGTATCCTGCAGTTTTCTTTCTACCAAGGCTAACTCCTTCTCAGCTTCAGGAGTCAATTTCCTAGGACTATTTAAATCTTTATCACCTTGTAAGGTTTGAAATAAATTACTTAGTTCTTGAGTGGTCAAGCCAATTGCTGCTCGCAGCCAGTTTATATCTCCAAGTAGCTTCTGAAAATCATTTAGGGTTCTTAATTGGTTTCTTCTAATTTGTACCTTTTGTGGCTTAACCGTTTGTAGACTTATCTTATACCCTAGATAATTAATAGAATCTCCTCTTTGTATTTTTTCGGGGGCTATTTGCAATCCCCAGCAAGGCAAAATTTTCTTTACTTCATCAAACATTTTTTCCAAGATATTAATATCTGAATCAGCCAACAAAATATCATCTATATAATGATAAATAATTGATTTGGGAAACCTTTTGCGAATTATCTCCAATGGCTGTTGTACAAAGTATTGACACAAGGTAGGACTATTTACCATTCCTTGTGGTAAGACTTTCCAATGATATCTCTTTACTGGGCAACCTTTATTAAAGGTAGGTACTGAGAAAGCAAACCTTTCCCTATCACATTCATGTAGAGGAATTCTGAAGAAACAATCTTTCAGATCAATCACTATAATGGGCCAATCCTTAGGCAACAAGGAAGGCAATGGGATACCAGGCTGCAAAGAACCCATAGGCTGAATAATCTTATTAATTGCGCTGAGATCTGTCAACATCCTCCATTTGCCAGATTTCTTTTTAATGACAAATACTGGAGAATTCCAAGGACTGGTAGACTCTTCAATATGCTGAGCCTCCAGTTGTTCCTGGACCAGCTGTTCTAATACCTGTAATTTTTCTTTTGTCATAGACCACGGCTCAATCCAAATGGGTTGATTAGACAACCACTTTAGTGATAATGCTGTTGGTGTCTTGGTAGCAATGGCTCTTTGGGGTAGAACTAAATTGTCGGCCTCTACCATATGTTGTTTATGAACAGCTTGGACAGTGTGAGACTGCCTTAAATAACGTTTCTTAACAAATTTCAAATTTTTATTAGGAGCCTGATGAATTTCATGATTAAACATTGACACTGAGGGGATATTAATCTGCGTTTTCCACTGTTGTAATAGATCTCTTCCCCATAAGTTAATGGCTATATCAGCCACGTATGGCCTCAATTTTCCTAGCTGACCTTCTGGTCCTATACATTTAAGCCATCTGGTGCTTTGTTTTATTTTGGATACAGTTCCAAGTCCTTGAAACTGGATGTCTACTTCATGAAGTGGCCAACTTTCAGGCCAAGAATTTGGAGAAATAACAGTGACATCTGCTCCAGTGTCAACCATCCCCTCAATCTCAATATTATTCACTAGTATTCTTAGTTTTGGTCTTTGATCTTCTATAGAAATTTGCCAAAATATTTGCTTTTGACTCCCTGTGAGGCCTTCTGAATTATCTATAAAACCTTCCTCAGCCTTATCTGGTCTTACAAAATTTGTTTTTGAAGCAGTGACATTTAATTTTCCTGGGAAAGAGAACTCTTTTTGTCTGGCATTGGGGCCTGCAAGAGGCCCCCCTGGAAGTTTTTTGGCAGGGTATTGCCCCATCTGTCTGTTGTTGCTCTACATTCCCTGGTCAGATGTCGGCCTTTGCCACATCTTTGACATATTTCAGAAGGCTTAGGCCCCCATTTCCTATTATTTTGATTTGTTCTGTAGTAATTTTTGAGATGACCCCATTTACCACAATTAAAACATTTGAAATCTTGGGTCATCTCTAGGTTTCTAGTTGCAGTTTTTCCTATTACTGACATATCAGCTGAGTGAGATCCAACATCAGCTGTGTATCTAATCCATTCATCTATTGATGCTGACCTTGCCCTCAGTGGTCTGATTACTTCCTTGCACTCAGCAGTTGCATTTTCAAAGGCTAAAGACTCAATTATTGCCTTTCTTGCTACTGAATCTGATATACTCCTTTCGACAGCTGAGGTTAGCCTTTGTAAAAAGTCAGGGAAGGTTTCTTTTGGCCCTTGTATGACTTGAGTAAATGGTTCAAGTCTCTTCCCGGATTCTGCAACTTTGTCCCAGGCATTTAAGGCTGACAATCTACACAATGCCAGAGTTTCTTCATCATATACAGCCTGCACCTCTATTTCAGCAAAACGACCTTCACCAATTAGTTGGTCTATGGAAATCTCTCTTCCTCTGGCTCTATTTTGTCGTACTATCTCCCTCGCCTCATCTCTCCACCATGCAACCCATTGTAAATTTTCGGCAGGTTCTAATATAGCTCTTGCCATATCTTTCCAGTTTTGGGGGATTATTCTATTTTTAATAGCCCAAGAAGTCAGAATTTGTTTAACAAATGGTGAGTGCATACCAAAATTATTGACACTCTCCTTAAATTTTCTCAGATCTAACACATCCACAGGTTGCCATTCAAATTCCTCATAACCCTGTGGGTAAACAACATTTGGAGGTCTTTGTTGTACCGTAACCAGATAGACCAAGGTGTGTTTTCTAATAACTCTTGGTTGACTTTCTCTATTTACTTCTGTCTTAACCTCAGTATTTTCCTCAGCTGAAAGTTTAAATTCCTCCCTTAAGGTTTGTATACATGCTTCATATGTTTTTTTATATTGTAATTGTTTCCATTCCTCATTATTTTCTATCTGTTTCTCCATCTGATCTGTGAGCTGTTGTATGCTCTGTTTGATCATCTTTTCTAGCTCCTGTCTCCCAGTTTCATTTTCATCTTTCTGTCTCTTATTCTGATCTATAATTTCTTGTGTCTTCAATTCATTATTTTTTATCTGTTTCTCCATCTGATCTATTAACTGCTCTATCTTCTGTTCAATTATCCTTTTAATCTCCTGTCTCCCACTTTCATTTTCATCCTTTTGTTCCTGTAACTTCTGTTCTAAGCCCTGCTTCCATTCCTTATTATTTTCTGTCTGTTTATCCATCTGATCTGTGAGCTGTTGCATGCTCTGTTTGATCATCTTTTCTAGCTCCTGTCTCCCAGTTTCATTTTCATCTTTCTGTCTCTTATTCTGATCTATAATTTCTTGTGTCTTCAATTCATTATTTTTTATCTGTTTCTCCATCTGATCTATTAACTGCTCTATCTTATGTTCAATTATCCTTTTAATCTCCTGTCTCCCACTTTCATTTTCATCTTTTTGTTCCTGTAACTTCTGTTCTAAGCCCTGCTTCCATTCCTCATTATTTTCTATCTGTTTCCAAGTTTCATTTCTATCCTGTACCAAAAGTTCTATTGTTTCTTGTAATCTCTTTTCCAAGGCAAAGAATTTTTTATCTAGAGCTTTGTCTTTTGAGAAGACATAGTATATCAAAAAAATAAATATAGCAATACTGATAAATAATAAAGTGTTCCCTAAGTTGATTTCTGTCAAACCATTTGAAATATCATCATATAAAGCCCAAAAGATATCCATTGTTTTTGTCATCTTTATCAAAATATGTTTTTTTTATATTAAAAAATTATCTGGTTTGGAGCCCTCAATTCACTGTTTCTACCTGAAAACTACCTCGCAGGCAGCTGTTTTCTAGGATCAGCAGTCCCTCGTTACAATTCGTTACTCTAACCTTTCTATTTATCTGTTTGGCTCTCTTGACTCAGAGCAGCCTGCAATTTACTCCTCGCAACCTTAAAACCTTTTACATCTATTTATCTGTGTCTATTCACCTTTTTTTAATTTAATTTTTTAATTTAAGTGACCTACTGGTCTGGCTACAATAACTTTTGTTTCACTGTTGAATTTTCGGAAGACCCTTCTTTCAGTTTTCACAGGGCAGTGAGCAAGCCCAGCTGTAAACTGAGTGCTGCTCCTGACCTTGGCCGTTGGGGAAGTTTTTGTACTTTGTAACTTTTCTTTTGTTCTTTTGTCTCAAGTTTGTTGAGTTCTAAGTAATAAGTTGGGCGCCAATTTGTTGCGGTAAATCTCTTGCCCATAGGGAGTCCATAGAATAACGACACAAGTCAATAAGTATCAAATGAATGCTGCATGCCTAGATTGGGCAGATTTACCATTAAACTACACTATTCCCCGGCTATGAGAGCTCTTAACAACTTGCGGTTTCCTAGGTCAAGGCTTTCTTCGTCTTCTCTCTCTCCACCAACTGCCCTCTAGCTTCGACCAACTGCCAACTCCGCGCTGCCCTCCTTCTTCTCTTCCTCGGCTCCCTCGTCTTCCTCTTTTCCTCCCTCTGGCTCCTCCCACTCCTCTTCTACTGCCCAATCACTGGCTGTAGCCTTTATTTAACAAATTTGATTGGACAGAAGGTTTACAAGATTCACTCCTCCTTCGCAGCCCCTCCCAGGAGTGGAGTTACCATGACAACAAGAGGCTAGGGCTATCTACCACACAAGTCTTAGCACATTAGTCATTGTTCTAGAGATGTTTTGATTTTTTTTTTTTTTTTTGAGATCAGATCTCAAAATTCTGAGTTCACAATTCTCTTGCTAGGCCATGTGACCACTGAGAAAATGAGATTTTCATCTATCCCTGAACCATCAACATTATCCCCCTTGGCATTTCTGAGGCACATCTCCTTTTCTGGCTGACATTGTTCCAGCCTCTGCAGCCTGTTTACCTGTGGATTCCTTTCCTTGTAATTTGATTCTGCCACCTTATAGGTCTAGGCCAGAAAAATGTCCTCCACATGATTTGGTACCATCTCTGTTCCAGCTGGTACCCTTTTCAGAGCTGATGATGCAGGATTCCCTACCACTAAGGGGCCTGCACATTGGTGTGCCACTCGTCCAACTAGATCATCCTCTCTTTTGCATATCTTCTCAGTGTGCCCCGTATGCATGTGTACATGTTGGTGCATGTGCACAGATATGTGCAAGTCCAGGGTTCACTGATTTCAGGGCTTTTCCCCAATAGTGCTCCATATTTATTATTGAGACAAAATATGTCACTGCAGCTGGAGCTCCCTGATTGCAGACAGTTTCCTTAGCAAGCTTGTCCTGAGTTTCTCATCTCTGCTTCCTGGGTGCAAGGATGCATGCCAAACTGCTTGGGGAGGCTCTAGGAATTCAAACTCTGGGCCTTATAGTTGTGTGCCAGATGTTGTATCCATTGACCTATAGCCCCATTTCCCAAATTATCTTGTTTTCTAGTAGGTAACCCATGAAGAGGGGAGGTAGACCAAATCAGAGTCTCGCTAGATCACACTGTGTGGTCTCAGAACACCAAGCGGTAATAAAGTCCGGACCATTTTCCACAAATTTAGAATAAGTTTACATTTTATACATATAAAATTACATAAATCTGTATATCTATTTTTGTGTAACCCTATTGAGATGATACTTTTGTGCTATTCCACAATTTTCATTTTTCTGAAAACGCATTGGGGGAAGCAGTTCTGGCCAATGCATATCTTCTTATATGCTTTCAATACCACAGTGTTTAACACCTTGGCTGTGCTATAGATTGTTTAGCCATGTAGACATTCCATTGAGAGACCTGAAGCTCACAGCACTTTAAAGATCTCTGGAGGATATGGTCAGGGTGCCATTTTAAATTTGGACACAGAAAATAGGACAAGGAATTGTGGTAATTTCCCATTGCTTTGAAAATCAGACTGTTGTGGTTGTGTATGAAATGGGAATATCCCCAGAGGCTCATGTGCTTAAACACTTGGTCCTGGGTTCTTGGCATGGTTACAGAAGTTTCTGAAACCATAATGAGCAGAGCTCCACTGAAGGAAGTGGGTACCCTAGGAATAGGCCTTGAGGTTTTGCCACCTAGCTTTACTTCCTGTCTGTTCCTACTTCCTGCTCCTATGCCTTCCCAGACACTAGGGCCCTTGTCCCCTTCCTATATGATGAGGTAAAGTATATCATTCTCTTCCCTCCTGTTTCTTACTTAGTCACAGCAATGAGGAAAGTAATACCAATGAATAGGTAGGTAGGTATGTAGATAGATAGATAGATAGATAGATAGATAGATAGATAGATAGAGACAGATAGTCAGACAGACAGACAGACAGACAGACAGACAGACAGACATGCTGCATTTGATGTGATCTCTAAGCAGTCTCTGGCATGTTAGGAAATGCCTAAAATGGCCAGATTAGTAATTTGCAAGCTGCTGACAAGTTTGAGGACACCCTCCATTTCTTTACACCATTCAAAAGCATACAGAGATTTCCAGATAGAGGAATGCCTGTGCTGTACACAGCAGTAAACATGGAAAATGTTTACAGAAAATTCTGTTATTTGCATACATTATTTTTATTTTTACTAAGTGTGTGTCAGTGTGCCTGTGTATTTGTGTATATCTGAATGTATATCTGTGGTTATTTGTGTCTCTGTGTGTCAGTATGTATGTGTGTGCCTGTGTGAATTTGTGTATGTTCATCTGTGTTTATTTGTATATCAGTATGCATGTCTGTGTTTATGTATGTGTGTGTCTGTATGTTATTTGTGTTTATGTCTATATATGTTGTGTTTTCTTGTGTATCTGTGCCTGTACCTGTGTTTATCTATCAGTATGTATGTTTGTATCTGTGTCCATGTCTATTTATGTCTGTGTGTATATTTATGTGTGTTGGTGTTGGTGTTTGTGATAGTTTGAATATGATTGGCTCAGAGAGTGGTACTACTAGGAGGTGTGGTCTTGTTGGAGTAGGTGTGGTCTTGTTGGAAGAAGTGTGTCATTGTGAGTGTGGTCTTTAAGACCCTTATGTTAGCTCTCTGGAAGCCAGACTTCTGTTTGCCTTTGCAAGACGTAGAACACTCAGATTCTCTGTCACAAAGACTGCCTGAAAGCTGACAGGCTTCCACCTTGAAGATAATGGACAGAAACTCTGAAGCTATAAGCTAGCCCCAATTAAATGTTTTTCTTATAAGAGTTGCCTTGGTTCATGAGGTCTCTTTAGAGTAGTAAAACCCCTTCTAAGACAGCGTTTTTATGCCTATCAGTGTCTCTGTGTGTATCTGTGTATCTGTGACAATATCTAAAGATCCCTTTTCTATATTCCTCCTATGTGGTTCTGGTATTTAATTACTCCAAGCACTTGGGACTTAGAATAAAGGAATTTCTGCAATAAAAAGGCAGCTACAAGAGCTGGGGAGATGGCTCAGTGGTGCCAAGCACTGGTTGCTCTTTCAGAGGACTTAGGTTCAATTCCTAGCATCTACATTGACAACTCACAGCTGTCTGTAATTCCAGTTCTAGGTGATCTGACACATTCCTACATACACACATGCAGACAAAACATCAATGCACATGAAGATACATACTTTAAAAGCAGCTAGTTAATGCCTAATGTCAGCAGATATATAGAGAAGCTCTCTGGAGCTGTTTTTGCTGACATTCTGGGGACATATAAAACATTCTAATTCAATTTGATATGTATATTTAAATTCATGTTAAAAACCAAAATGTTTTTGGTTTTTAACCAATTCACAAAGACATTCATCCATTGGACGTTTAGAAAATTTAATGAGTTGTTCAATTACAAAAATCCAAATTCCATAAAATAAGCATGTCTCCTAGAGCTGCCTTCTTTCTACCCTCTGTTCTCAAGATGTAATTCCTCCTCTGGCCTCTGGTCCATGGCTTCTCCTTTACCTCTACCTCCTAACTTGGTGGTGTTTCCAGAGTTGTTGAATCAGGAGTGTAGAAGCTATCACTGTTTTCCAGCTTAGACCCATCAATGAGACCGTAGTTTTCACTGGAGTCTTTAATGTGGATTCCATACTCATGTGAAGTCTTGGTGAACTTGGTAGAGTTTGTGGTGTTGTAAGAAGAAATTGATTTCAGTCAAAGAAATACAGCATACACTTTCTTGGGAATCATCCCTCCACTGCAACTGCACCTCTGTCCACAACCCCATTATCTCCTGGCAGCTTTGCCACAGCCTGTGAGAATTATAGCAGTGAAGAGTTTTGAATTCAAGGAATTTAAGGTAAATGTTCCACAAGTCACCAACCACTATTTTCATGTGAGATGATTGGTAAATATTAAATTGAACAGTCTGATATTAAACTAGATGGTTATAGTTCCATCAGAACTGTGGAAGTGCTTTTCAGATGTATTAATGTTAGATATAGTTTTAAATAGAACTTCAGTAGCTCAGTAGGTCCATGAAATCATGATGAGTGAAGGGCAGTTCTATGGACATAGATCAACTTGAACAGGAAATTATAGAGCATTCAGCATAGTTTACTCATGTCATTGGAAGCCTAACCTAAATGTTATGGTCTCTGTCTTCTATACAATTTGTTACTCTCCTTTTTGTCATTTTTTATACTGTTATAAAATACTAAAGTGGCATAATTTAAACGAAAAGAGGTTTAATTTACCTCACAGGGTTGTACCTCCTTCTTAAAGACAATGTATGTTTGAGGTTTGTTGTTTGACTAATTTGGATTTTTATTTTTTTATTTTTTTCATTAATTTGTTATTCACTTATATCCAGGCAGACCTCTTTCCCCAAGTCTCTCTTACATTCAGCCTCCTCCACATAATCCTTTTCTCTGAGAAGGGAGAGATCCCTCTTGGGTTCCAAACACACCTGTTAGGATCCTGAAAGGCAGCCTGGTTTCTGGTTGAGCACAGGCTGGAAATCCGGCTGAATGGGGATGATGTGAGGAAAGTGTTTCACATTTCTGGGGGAATTTCACTGGTGACTCACTGGGAACTTTAAGAAAGTTTTCTCCATTGTACAGTGGAAGCAGCAAGAAATTGCTTCACCAGAATTAATGTGAATAATGACCCATCATGCTGAAAGGACAATCAATGTATACATCTCTCACATGCTAAGTGTGCATTTTCATAATGTTCTGCTTCTTTAGGTATCTACACATGTTTATAGCCATGTCTCCAGATTTAAGCAATGTAGAAGGTATGTTATATGGAAAAATTCCTGCCATTTTTCTGTTCTCTAGACCAAGTATGTGCTCATGCTGAATTAGCTGCTGTCTTGAAGCAACCGTGTGTGCATTCCTTGCAGCCAAGGTGAAATTAGGGCAAGTGCCTTGTGTAGCTGGAGATTAAGTGTAACTCCAGCTTCCAGAGTCTGGATGACAGCGAGAGAGCTCAGTGTCCACAGAATGAGCTAGCCCACTCTCTGTCCTGGTGGAGCAGGCACTGATGTCCCCTAGGGACTATGTATATAGACAAGACACCCTCACTTCTCATTGCTAGTTTTACTTTTGCAGTGTGAGAAGCCTTCCTCCTCAATTCTCTGAGCTGTGGCTGCCACCATGCTCATTCCCTTGATTCACTTCAGTCGTAAAATGTGTACTTTCTGTGAGGTACTTCTGTCCCACTTGCTGGATGGAGGTTGCCAAGTCAGTGTCACCAAGCCTCACAGTGCTGACCCTTTCCTGTGCAGCTCTGTTATGTCTTCATTGAGGCTCAAGAAAGTAAGCCTTCATTAAGGCAAGGCCTGGTTTTTATACTACTTGATAAAACCATATTCCATTTGTTCTCCAGGCATCCTTGCCCTGACTTGGGATTACTCACCTTTCACTGGGTTGCATGGAAACCAGAACTGTAGCTGGCTCTGCTATGCTTTCTCCTAGGATTGATCTCACATTTGCCAAGCTGACCTTGAAGGCCCTATGCAAAGGAGGATAGCATGGAACTCCTGTTCTTCCTGCCTCACATTCAAATTGCTGGACACACAATCTAATCATGACCACTTGATACATGCTACTTCACAGAGAATTGAATTACTGAGCCAGACATGGCTGTGTCCTGGAGTCCAGGCGAATAAGGGTAGAGGCAGGGAATTCATATCATTTGTAGGTCAACCTGCTCTATGTTGTGAGTTATAGATCAGCCAGGACTTATATATCCCGAGTCTTTCTTTCAAAGGGAATGCTACATACTATGTGGCTGTTTTCATTTTATTCTATAATTGGCTATATTCTTATTTTTGTTTCAGTATTTTGTTGTATAAAATATCAAAAGATATGTGAAAATATTGTAGTCAATTTTATGCTTCTTTGCTACAACTCTCTCATTTCCAGCATTGTCCTCCTTATTCTTACATTCTAATCTGTGCGGAACCACTTAATTAATAAAATTACTTGCAGGATCTTGGATAGTACATTATTTACTAGATGCTGGGAAACTTATCTTAACTACCAGAGGGAAAAAAGACACACCCTCGACAATTTGATCTACATTTTTCATTGAAATAAAAGTACATTACTTTCCCCTCTCTTCTACCTCCGACCTCTTCCTGCCGCCTTTTTCTAACCCCTCTCAAGTTCCCAAATTCTATGTTTAGGCTTTTTACTTTGTGTTGGGCTGTTTTCAGAAGTACAAATGATAAGATGTTCATTCTAACACCAGGGGAATGCATCCTGGACTCTCAAATGGACCACTGGTACCTTCTTTGCAGAAGAAGCATGATTTTTGGGAGTGTTTTCAAATTTATACTTGGAAAGTACTTGGAGGAACATCATCTGAGTCTAACCTTTGAACTGGTTACATTTCTGTGTGTGTGTGTGTGTGTGTGTGTGCACGCGCACGTTGCACTGGAAATTAAACATGAAGCCACATGCATTCCCGGCAAGCATGCTGTCAATGAACTAGATTTCCAGCCCTTAAATTACATGGAAGACTTTAAAGCATTTTTTTGTGTGGGTGTTTGACTGTTTTTTGTTGCTTTATTATCTTGACTACAAGGTAAGAGCCTAATTAACAACTTTGAACATCTGTAGAAGCATTGTAGAACTACACTCTGTTACTACTGGACATATTATCACAAGGAATTCAGTGTTCTCTGCTTGCTGCCACTGACAGGACTTGAAGTTCTAAGCAGTTAGAGAGAAACAGTAACCATGACATCATACATTGCCCATGGATTATCCAGAACTGCAGAATCTTTGGTTAGAACAGAACAAGAGGAATGAATATACAGTGCCATGTGACATGTCTAGTGACAGGTCTTTCTCTAGTTCCTGCATCTGTCTCTACAGTGATGATTGAGAGAGAATGTCTCCAGCAGCTCAGGCATTTGAACACATGGTGCCCTAGAGTGCAATGCTGTTTGGGAGGTTTGGAATCTTTGGCATAATAGAACTTGCTGGAGGACATCAGTGAGGATGGTCTTTGCTAGTTTCATAGACTTGTCCCACTTCATATTGTTCTCTTTCTTTACATATGGTTAAATATATGGCTTTTAACTTCGTGATGCAGCCATGCCTCCTTCACCATTATGGCTCACACTCTGGAAACATAAAGCCACAGGTCACTTTAGTCAAGATGATATGTACAGCAACACAAAGAACTAGCACACCCATCTACACTATTTTTTACTTAAATGCACAATACTGCGTATATTTGAAGGCTCATAAAAACTCAAACCAGTGTTGACATTTCATAAATGCAGTTCTGTTCCAGAACTAGAAGACACTGTTCCCCAGCAGACTTCCTAGTCATCTGGCTCTTACACTGATTTCATTCCTTCTTCCATGGCATTCCCTGAGCCTTAGGTTGTAGGGGTTTGTGTTAGAGATGTACCGTTTGAGGATGGCATAACCTCAGTTGTTATTCTCTGCAGTTTGGTGAATTATAAACTCCAATAATATTCTCCATGTGCTACAAAAGAAGCTTCGTGATGAGGGGGAGAGGCTACACACACCTATGGATATATAAAGACAAGAAGATAGAATGTAGTTAGACATTATATGATGTACCAAATGGGCAATAACAGGTTTTACTTCCAGTCTATGACTCTCCAGCAGTAGTAGTGGCAAGTTTGCAGTGCTCTATATGAACTTCCTTCTATTAGTGGGCCCTAAGTACAATTAAACAACTATTGGTTCAACTCAAGGTAAAAAATAACACCATTGCACCCCTGTGTTGTCTTGCTAGTCTGCTCATTGTTGTGTTCATGGAATTTACAGCTGGTTAGGACAATTGATTTCTTTTTTTCATCTTACCAGCTTATATTAGATCCTCCAATACCATGAGAGCTTGTCTCCAAGGAGAAGGTGTCCAGA
>NC_047669.1:7022611-7098970 GCF_011762505.2 Arvicanthis niloticus | reverse complement strand
AGATGGAGAAACAGATAAAATAATGAATTGAAGGACACAAGAAATTATAGATCAGAATAAGAGACAGAAAGATGAAAATGAAACTGGGAGACAGGAGCTAGAAAGATGATCAAACAGAGCATGCAACAGCTCACAGATCAGATGGATAAACAGACAGAAATAATAAGGAATGGAAGCAGTGCTTAGAACAGAAGTTACAGGAACAAAAGGATGAAAATGAAAGTGGGAGACAGGAGATTAAAGGATAATTGAACAGAAGATAGAGCAGTTAATAGATCAGATGGAGAAACAGATGAAAATAATGAATTGAAGACACAAGAAATTATAGATCAGAATAAGAGACAGAAAGATGAAATGAAACTGGGAGACAGAGCTATAAAAGATGATCTAAACAGAGCATACAACAGCTCACAGATCAGATGGAGAACAGATAGAAAATAATGAGGAATGAAAACAATTACATATAAAAAACATATGAAGCATGTATACAAACCTTAAGGGAGGAATTTAAACTTTCAGCTGAGGAAAATACTGAGGTTAAGACAGAAGTAAATAGAGAAAGTCAACCAAGAGTTATTAGAAAACACACCTTGGTCTATCTGGTTACGGTACAACAAAGACCTCCAAATGTTGTTTACCCACAGGGTTATGAGGAATTTGAATGGCAACCTGTGGATGTGTTAGATCTGAGAAAATTTAAGGAGAGTGTCAATAATTTGGTATGCACTCACCATTTTTGTTAACAAATTCTGACTTCTTGGGCTATTAAAAATAGAATAATCCCCCAAAACTGGAAAGATATGGCAAGAGCTATATTAGAACCTGCCGAAAATTTACATGGGTTGCATGGTGGAGAGATGATGCGAGGGAGATAGTACGACAAAAATAGAGCCAGAGAAGAGAGATTTCCATAGACCAACTAATTGGTGAAGGTCGTTTTGTGCTGAAATAGAGGTGCAGGCTGTATATGATGAAGAAACTCTGGCATTGTGTAGATTGTCAGCCTTAAATGCCTGGGACAAAGTTGCAGAATCCGGGAAGAGACTTGAACCATTTACTCAAGTCATACAAGGGCCAAAAGAAACCTTCCCTGACTTTTTACAAAGGCTAACCTCAGCTGTCGAAAGGAGTATATCAGATTCAGTAGCAAGAAAGGCAATAATTGAGTCTTTAGCCTTTGAAAATGCAACTGCTGAGTGCAAGGAAGTAATCAGACCCTGAGGGCAAGGTCAGCATCAATAGATGAATGGATTAGATACACAGCTGATGTTGGATCTCACTCAGCTGATATGTCAGTAATAGGAAAAACTGCAACTAGAAACCTAGAGATGACCCAAGATTTCAAATGTTTTAATTGTGGTAAATGGGGTCATCTCAAAATTACTACAGAACAAATCAAATAATAGGAAATGGGGGCCTAAGCCTTCTGAAATATGTCAAAGATGTGGCAAAGGCCGACATCTGACCAGGGAATGTAGAGCACAACAACAGATGGGGCAATACCCTGCCAAAAACTTCCAGGGGGGCCTCTTGCAGGCCCCAATGCCAGACAAAAAGAGTTCTCTTTCCCAGGAAAATTAATGTCACTGCTTCAAAACAAATTTTGTAAAGACCAGATAAGGCTGAGGAAGGTTTTTAGATAATTCAGAAGCCTCACAGGGAGTCAAAAGCAAATATTTTGGCAAATTTCTATAGAAGATCAAAGACCAAAACTAAGAATACTAGTGAATAATATTGAGATTGAGGGGATGGTTGACACTGGGAGCAGATGTCACTGTTATTTCTCCCAATTCTTGGCCTGAAAGTTGGCCACTTCATGAGTAGACATCCAGTTTCAAGGACTTGGAACTGTATCCAAAATAAAACAAAGCACCAGATGGCTTAAATGTATAGGACCAGAAGGTCAGCTAGGAAAATTGAGGCCATACGTGGCTGATATAGCCATTAACTTATGGGGAAGAGATCTATTACAACAGTGGAAAACGCAGATTAATATCCCCTCAGTGTCAATGTTAATCATGAAATTCATCAGGCTCCTAATAAAAATTTGAAATTTGTTAAGAAACGTTATTTAAGGCAGTCTCACACTGTCCAAGCTGTTCATAAACAACATATGGTAGAGGCCGACAATTTAGTTCTACCCAAAGAGCCATTGCTACCAAGACACCAACAGCATTATCACTAAAGTGGTTGTCTAATCAACCCATTTGGATTGAGCCGTGGTTCTATGACAAAAGAAAAATTACAGGTATTAGAACAGCTGGTCCAGGAACAACTGGAGGCTCAGCATATTGAAGAGTCTACCAGTCCTTGGAATTCTCCAGTATTTGTCATTAAAAAGAAATCTGGCAAATGGAGGATGTTGACAGATCTCAGCGCAATTAATAAGATTTTCAGCCTATGGGTTCTTTGCAGCCTGGTATCCCATTGCCTTCCTTGTTGCCTAAGGATTGGCCCATTATAGTGATTGATCTGAGATTGTTTCTTCAGAATTCCTCTACATGAATGTGAGGGAAAGGTTTGCTTTCTCAGTACCTACCTTTAATAAAGGTTGCCAGTAAAGAGATATCATTGGAAAGTCTTACCACAAGGAATGGTAAATAGTCCTACCTTGTGTCATACTTGGTACAACAGCCATTGGAGATAATTCGCAAAAGGTTTCCAAATCAATTATTTATCATTATATAGATGATATTTTGTTGGCTGATTCAGATATTAATATCTTGGAAAAAATGTTTGATGAAGTAAAGAAAATTTTGCCTTGCTGGGGATTGCAAATAGCCCCCGAAAAATACAAAGAGGAGATTCTATTAATTATCTAGGGTATAAGATAAGTCTACAAACGGTTAAGCCACAAAAGTACAAATTAGAAGAAACCAATTAAGAACCCTAAATGATTTTCAGAAGCTACTTGGAGATATAACTGGCTGCGAGCAGCAATTGGCTTGACCACTCAAGAACTAAGTAATTTATTTCAAACCTTACAAGGTGATAAAGATTTAAATAGTCCTAGAAATTGACTCCTGAAGCTGAGAAGGAGTTAGCCTTGGTAGAAAGAAAACTGCAGGATACACATCTAGATCGTATTGATCCAAAAAATGGCCTGCATCTTAGTTATTTTTACCTTCTACTCACTCTCCTACTGGAATTCTTATGCAGAGAGAAGATTATATTCTAGAGTGGATATTTTTAGCGCCCACAAACAGAGTAAAAAATTAAAAAACCTACGTTGAGAAGGTTTCTGAATTAATACTGCAAGGAAAAATGAGACTTAGACAATTAGTTGGAATGGACCCGGCTGAAATTGTAGTACCTTTTACTAATGCAAAATTACCTCGTTATGGGCACAAGATGAACATTGGCAAAGAGCATGTAGTAACTTTTTGGAGAGATTACCAACAAATATCCTAAAAGCAAGCTGCTTCAGTTCATAAAAGAACTAATTGGATTATCCCTCGTATTTTAAAAGGAACTCCGATATCTGGAGCCCCTACATTTTACACTGATGCTAGTAAATCAGGAAGGCAGGATATAAATCAGAAGACATAAGTAAGGTGGCTGAGAGTCCCTATAAGTCAGTTCAAAATCTGAATTATACGCAATAATCATGGTATTGTCAGATTTTCAAGAATCCCTTAATATAGTAACTGACTCTCAATATGCCGAAGGGTTGTTTTACACATAGAGACTGCTGAACTTATTCAAGATAATCTGAATTGACCTCATTATTTTTTCAACTACAACAAATTATTGAAATAGAAGTACCCCATATATATACACACATAAGATCCCATACAGGTCTGCCAGGCCCTCTAGTACAAGGTAATAATGATATCGACCAGCTATTGATAGGAAGCGTGCTAGAGGCTTCAGAATTTCATAAAAAACATCATGTTAATAGCAAAGGTTTAAGAAAGGGTTCTCTATTACTTGGCAACAAGCAAAGGAAATTGTGAGGCAGTGCCCTACTTGCTCATTATATAACCAAACTCCTTTGCCTACAGGAACTAACCCTAAGGGTACTCAAAGAAATGACATTTGGCAAATGGATGTCTTTCATTTTACAGAGTTTGGCAAACTGAAATATGTGCACCATACTATAGACACATATTCAGGATTTCAATGGGCAACTGCATTAGCATCAGAAAAGGCTGATTCTGTAATTAAACATTTGTTAGAAGTCATGGCCATTATGGGAATACCCATACAAATTAAAACAGACAATGGTCCAGCATATACCTCTAATAAATGGAGAAGTTTTTTACATATTATAATATAAAACATGTTACAGGCATATCACATAATCCTACGGGACAAGCCGTTGTGGAGAGATCTAATCGAACTCTAAAGGAGATGCTTAATAGGCAAAAGGGATCAATAAGAACCCCCAAAGATAGATTACATAGTGCTTTATTAACTCTAAATTTTTTAAATGCTAATGAACAAAACTCCACAGCTGCTGAGAGACATTGGACTGTGGAAAAAACTTCTGAACTAAATCAACCTGTTTATATTAAGGATATTATGACGTCAGAATGGAAAGTGGGAAATGTATTACGCTGGGGGAGAGGTTATGTTTATGTTTCCACAGGAAAAGAAAAGCTGTGGGTTCCTTCCAAAATGATAAAGATCAGAATGACAAAGGGAGACCCCCTGAAGCACTAGTCGACACAGAAGAAAAGGGAGACTAACTCAACCAACCAAATGGGTGATGTATATATGGTATTATGTCTCTTACATAAACTTAACTGGCTGGGACTAAAATGTCAATACAAAGCCAAGAACATTTAATTGGGTAATAATTTCTCATGACTTAATACATGCCATCCTTTATGAGGGCATGTATATAAGTTATATATAGTTTGATTAAGTAATCAAACTAACCCGAAGAGGGCAGTAGCCTTTCTTTATTGATCTTCATTGACAAAGCTGTGTGCCCTACATGTTCCACGTGAATGTTTTTATAAAACTACCTGTTGCTTTTAAGTTTTATATGTTACAGGATGAAAGAAAAGAACTCAACCCTAGCATGATTTATACTCGGGGATTCTGAGTCTCTAGGACCTCCTATTCCAGCTTCGTGCTTGATTCTACTGCAACTGCATCGAAGCTGCTTCTTTTAAGGACTTGCTTACAGAACTTTTCCAGAACATCTAGCTTGCCTGTCCAACCTTTCTGACTGTAACAGTTATGGTGTCAGCTTTGCTATGAACTTTCTCAGTACACAGTGACTTCAAGGCAAATGATGCCAGCTAGCTCTCCTTTGACTAAGCCAATTTTCCTGTTTCCCTTTGGGCCCCAGATGGAATTCTTCACCCCAATTCAGCTGGAAGCAGACAAAAGGAGATCATCGCCCCAGTTCCTTATGTTGGGGTGGATGGTTCTGGTTACTTTGTAAATTATACATGTGTTGTAATTTAAGGAATACTTTACAAATGTAGCTTCAGACAGGAAGGGAATTAGAGAGCTAAATCTCAGAAATTAAGTGGGATTAATATTTTACTCTTATATAGGCATTGTGCCTGTATAACTCATACAGAAATACAAAGCTTAGACCCAGTTTAAAAAAAAATAGGTATATCTTACATTGGTAAGAATCTTTATGATAGTTACAAGGTTGAAATTATAATCTCTTACATTGATATGGAATTTATTTTATACAAATTTAGGATTTTCACTGGCATAAGTTTCTTATTAATACAAAAGTGAGATTAATATATTACTCTCATGTAGGCATTGTACCTATATATCTTATTTAGAAATACAAGGCTTAGACCCAGTCCTTTTTAATCAAAAAAAAAAAAAAAAAACCATTAGTGGAAGGAATTAACAGACAACTGTTCAGATTGCCTTACATAGTTGATTTTCAAAAACGTCAGAAATCCATAGAATTGACATTACAAACATTCTGATATAAACATTTATTTTATTGGAGACCTATCTGATCCTGACAGCTTCCCAGTCTTGGATTCTAAGAAGAAATTGAGCATCTTTGGAGTTACACCAGTTGTGGTATGACAGCCACTAGGCAAGAATTGCCTCTTTTAATCTACAGACAAAATAGTGTGCAAAAAAGAAACACACTTGCAGAATAGTCGACTGATTATATCTGCCAAGACAGAATAATCAGCCCTTAGTAATTCTGCATTACTAGGTCTGTCAGATGATTCCTGGGCCAGAAGGCTGAAGACCAGATGCTCCAACATTTTGAAATAAGGAACTGTCTAGATGTTCATTGGTCTATTTAAATTGGCTGAGTTTTAGAAGCCACGCTTTGTGCTTCCCATATCTTTAATTAACTGAGTCATTCTGGATTTCTGATGGGTTTGAAGATTTATAATCTCACAGCCAACCCAGGCTATTTACTTTGAGAAGATGATTTTCAGATGCTATTCATTTTGAAGACAGGACATAAGCCAGGTTCAGAACTAAGATTTTTAATTGAGAGAGATGGCAAAGGTTCTATTTAGTTAACAAAAATGATGGACTGGGTGTTAGGTTTATCTTGTACTTTAACAAACACAACATGGTAATATAGCTAGTGTTCAATTAATATGTGAAAGAAAAAAATTTTTTTTACTATTGGACAAAAAGGGGAAATGTGGTGGATAGCCCTAGCCTCTTGTTGTCATGGTAACTCCACTCCTGGGAGGGGCTGCGAAGGAGGAATGAATCTTGTAAACCTTCTGTCCAATCAAATTTGTTAAATAAAGGCTACAGCCAGTGATTGGGCAGTAGAAGAGGAGTGGGAGGAGCCGAGGGAGGAAAAGAGGAAGACGAGGGAGCCGAGGAAGAGAAGAAGGAGGGCAGCGCGGAGTTGGCAGTTGGTCGAAGCTAGAGGGCAGTTGGTGGAGAGAGAGAAGACGAAGAAGGCCTTGACCTAGGAACCGCAAGTTGTTAAGAGCTCTCATAGCTGGGGAATAGTGTAGTTTAATGGTAAATCTGCCCAATCTAGGCATGCAGCATTCATTTGATACTTATTGACTTGTGTCGTTATTCTATGGACTCCCTATGGGCAAGAGATTTACCGCAACAGACTTGAATATAAAATGTAAAGTCATGTAAAAGAATATGTCTTCATGGTTTTAGAATAGGGTGCCTTTACCTGACACAGAGCAGTCTAACCATCAAAGAAATTGAGGTTCTGGGAGTCAACAGTAAAGTGCTTTACAGTATGAATCATGTTCTAGGTTCCACACCTAGCACTGTAAAAGGAGAACACAATTTAAGGTTGAATACATTAAATAAGACTTTCTGATTGTAAAAACATATAACACAAACAGGGCACTAGTTTTTGAAACATACATGATTAAGACTTCAAAAGTATCATCCACCATTCATAAAACCCTATACATTAAGTGTTAGAGAAATAACTGGGTGGTTAAGAGACCCACTGCTCTTTCAGATGACCCAATTTGTATTCCCAGCACTCTTATGGTGGCTCACAACTACCTGTAACTTCAGTTCCAGAGGATTTGATGCCATCTCTGGCTTTTGTGGACACTAGGTGCACATGTGATACACATATAGACAAAACATCCACACACATAAAATAAAATTTAAAGTTTAAAGAAAAAATCACACTACAGGGAGTTAATCAAAAAATACATAGTTATGACATATATTAGAAAGCAATATTCCCAATAATCACATGAAAATCTGTTTTGTCTCATCCAAGTCAAGTTCATGAAATACTATACAACTGGTGTGCTAGATGCGTACCTGGAGAAATCTGGCAACAGATGCTAAAGAAGATGCAGGAGATTCTACGTATGTCCATGATGGATAGTGTGTGAACCTGATCCTAAGCATAAGTTGGGGATCTGTGGATGGAAGCTGGTGAGAAGGGCTCTGTGATTGTCACACATAGTGTCTTGAATGATTCCTGCTTATGTGCATGGAAGCCAACAGAGCCATTAGTCTCCTTGTCTGGGGAAACAGAATCTGGTGAGACAGGGTAGACAAGAACCCACAGTACAAAGCTCTGAGGGGAGAGAGCTAGGCAGAGGCTGGGGCCTGCAGAGGCTCCTCCCAACTCTCTGTCCTGAGCCTGAAGGGGGGTAGATAACTTAGGGAATGGACAGGAGGAATGTTCCCTTGGTCACCAGGTCAGGAAGAATTTGCATTTCTGACTGCTAACCTGGAACTCATGTATGATTCACAGGCGGCCATCAGAGTATTGGAAAGTTATCCACTCCTTTAGCTGCAAGCAGAATCTTCCTGCAGTGAGGAGACCACAGCTCATTGCTTTTGTGACAGGCTCTGAGTCACAGGACCCTATTAAACCAGAGCTGGATTCCTCATCCACAGACACTATGGAGTTATCAATGCCTTTTGACACCACTAAGTCAGGAACTTGTTATGCAATACTATATAACAAACACATTCATTATTTTTCTGTGTTAATCTAGCAGTTTATACAATCAAATATTCAATCAGCTAACAGCATAGTCAGGTTACTATATTCTCTAGCTGTGGAGAAGTATGGGGCAGTGGGACAGTGGGCTGTGAGAAGCAGCTGGGTGCTTGGTCGAGCATGAGATTGGAACCCTGGACCATTATTGGACAGCAGGAGTTCTGCTCTGTTCCCAGGCCCTGGTTCTTTTCATCTAGCTTCAGCTCTTTCTACTGCCCCTCCCACAGAGAGATCTATGACCATCAAACAGGAGGAACAAGCCTCAGGCCCTAGAGAGATTTACATACTAATGAGATATCTGAAGGCCAGAACATGGAGTCAATTAAGCATTCTTCCCCAGCCCCTCCCGCTCTTAGGTGTAGTTGAAATGCCACTGTGGATGGTACTGTAAAAGGATGGTGAGCCACTATCCAGAACACACCTGTATATTAGATGTGACAATCCACCCAGACTTTGCATACATGAAGAATATCCTGGCCTGGTGACTATGAGACATTGTCTCCATCATTCCCAGTTGTGTCAAATGAATCAGTGGGTTCCACAAATCCTAGAATCTGTAGACCTAACAGGTGTGGTCTAGAAGTAAGTACTCCCAGGTTCTTGAAGCTCTACATGTTAGAAATAAAGTCACCTAGAAGACAGCTCAAATGGGCATGTTCACTAGCAGGATGAAGTACTTCTGTCACTACTGCTTTGGTCGCTAAATGGAAGTGTGCTAACCTGGTCTGAGGAAGATATGTACTAGTTGAGGGTTGAAGAATCTAGAGCAGTTGGTGGAGAGGGATGATGAAAGAGATTGCAGCTCCAGGCCAGATGCTATAGAAGATCCTGTGCCTTCTGAACCTCCTTCTTGTAATCTGTTCCAGGGAGAGGTCCCCATATCTCAGAGGAGCTGCTGTGGGCTCTGAGATTAACAGCTAAAAGCATATGTCTTCTGTGGGTGCATTGTAGCAACCACTTATATGCCCTCAAGGAGAGAATCACATTTCAAATCCCTAGAGTACATAGATGCTTTTAGTTCAGAGCCTGGTGGGCTGTCCTAAGCCACAGGAGATGCCTCAGAGAGAATCTGAACTGTAATAACCATTTATGAAAATGAATTCTGAAAGAATAACACTACATTCATTACTGATTTTCTGACAAGTGTTATAAATTTTGTTGTGCTAGGGAAATGTTAGTGATCCCCAAACACAAACAGGAGCCAATCTGATTCAACTTACAGCAGGGTCTTTATTCTATCTGCGCTAGCCTGCACCCTCCCCTCACCCCCTAATGCACAACTGTCATGCAGAACAATTTTAGTTGTGGGGGAGCCCTGAATGTCTATTAGGGCAAAGCTTTGTAGTAAGCAGCAAGCAGAAAGTACATGTGCAAGCCTCTAATTTGAAATCTACTCTGGCCTTTAACATATTGGCTGGTGCTGTAAGTCATATCATAAACTTAACTTTGCTCCCCTTGTAGGAACTAAATGTGAGGCATTCAGTTCTTGGTTTGAACTTAGAATTCACTGCCCTGGGATGAATTCTGGGAAGTATCTCACTTAGCCAGAGGACACTTGCTAGATTAACATTCAGAGGAAAAAGAGAGAGGCTGATTAACATTCCTCAGACCACAGGGAAGGGAACCCACCTGCATGCCAGAGAGCCCCAGTGCACTGGTATCAATAAACCTCATGTGATTGCAGTGAATCCCATTCATGAGTGTTTCTGGGGAGCGCATCCCCTGGCTTTGGATCTTAGAGTCCAACACCCTCTGCATTGGTAGATGTTAGCCAATGGTAGGCTTGTAACTTGGGGTGCAAGTTTGTTGGGGGAATAACCTGGAAACACTGGTCTTGTTGAGGATGTAACCTGGGAACTCTAGTCTTGTTGGGGATTAGTCTAGAGACTGGAGCTAGACTCAGGTTTTCTTGAGGGACAATTTGGAAACTAATGTTAGGCACCAGCCTGTTAGTTTATCTGAGTTCAAACTTAGGTCAGGTTCTCTAAAATGGAGTCTGAACTTTAAAGATTTGGCATCTTAATTTTAAGGTAAGAATGTAGGTATAATGGTGTATGCCTTTAATACTATTGCTCTCCAGGCTGATGTGAGAGAATCATAGTTTAAGGCCAGCCTGGATATCATAGGGAGATATTGTCTCAAAAAAAAGCCTTTGTTAGGGTTTATTGCTGTGAAGAAACACCATGGACAAGGCAACTCTTATAAGGACAACATTTAATTGGAGTTGACTTATAGGTTCAGAGGTTCAGTCTATTATCATTAAGGCAAGAGCATGACAGTATCCAGGCAGGCAAAGTGCAGGAGGACCTGAGAGTTCTATATCTTTTTCTGAAGACCCCTAGGAGAAGACTGACTTCTAGACATCTAGGATGAGGGTCTTAAAGCCCACAACTGCCGGGCGGTGGTGGTGTATGCCTTTAATCCCAGCACTTGGGAGGCAAAAGCAGGCAGATTTCGGAGTTTGAGGCCAGCATTGTCTACAGAGTGAGTTCCAGGACAGCCAGGACTACACAGAGAAACCCTGTCTCAAAAAAAAAAAAAAAAAAAAAAAAAAAAAAAAGCCCACAACCAGAGTGGCACACACTTGCTCCTGAAAGGGTTAACAGGCAGAGCAGAACCAAGAGTTCAGGTCAGCTTGGTCATGAGCTCTGTGTTTCAGGAACTTGGCTGACCACAAGATAGATGGCTGATTACATACAGTCTCTTAGAGAATAGCCTATACAAAATGTTCCTCATGACTGTTCCTTGGACCCTGTCACAAACTGAATAATGGGCTGGGCATTTCCACAGGTGCTCTTCAATAGCCCTCCTTTACTCCCCCTGGATTATGGTTTTCCACCTGAGTTGTGGTTTATGGCTTTAAATTTTCTCTGTCTCCAAAGCCCTGGGGTCAGATCCCATTGCCCTGCGTGGGCTACAGGTCTTGACCTCAACATGTTAATGGAAATATACCTCTTGCTGATTGCATCAATTTCCGTGTCTTGTGAGTTAATGGGTGGCCTCTCGAATTCCCGAGGCTTGGTTGAGGTCCTCCCTTTGTGGGAGCCTTACAGTCCCTTCTCTTTTGGACTGTAAAGCCAGACCCACATGGCCAAAGCTGCCAAGTTCTGCTGCTTGCTGGGACTGGAACATGGCCCTACTTATTCTATTACCAGCTTTGTGTTTTGCAACTCCCTTATTGCATAAGCTTGGCTGTCCTGGAATTTACTCTGTAGCTTGACTTTGAACTCAGAGATCTGTGTGGCTCTGTCCCCTGGGATTAAAGCCATGTACCACCACACCTGGATTTAAGCTTTTCTTCACCTAGAACTTGCTCCATCCCATGATGGCCTTGAACTCAGAGATCTGCTTGGCTTTGTCTCCTGGGATTAGTGGCTTGTACTACCATGCCTGGTTGTAAACTTAGCAGAGTGGGATCTTGCCTGAAATCACCACTCCCTTCATCTCTTCATCTCCTTGAATGCATGATTCAGCTCCATTTTATTTCCTGTTGCCCCTTTATTATTACTTGAGCCACTCATTTTTGTATTTTCCTTTCTAAGCTTGTGACACTTTTACTAAATGTTCTTTATGAGACTTTACCAGAGATCAAAGTCTATGCTGAGTGTTTCTGAGACTTCCTTTGTCGATGTAATTAATCTGAATCTCTTCTCTTAGCCTTATGCAGACTCTTCAGACAAGGGCAAAAAGCAGCCATGTCCTTCACCAGAATATCACAAGAACAGTGTCTAGGCCACATACTCAGATTCTTCTTTGAAAACCCTTGAGCCAGGACCCAGCAATTCAAACCACCCTGAGCATCAGTGTCTTCCATATTCCTACTATAATAGCCCAATAAGCCCAACTTGAAGGATTACACTGCTTTTTAAAACTGAAGTCCCAAAATACACATTCTTCCAACAAAAGTATGGTTAGGCCTATATCAGGAATACCCACCCAGTCCCTGGTATCAACTTCTGTCTTAGTTAGGGTTTTTACTGCTATGAAGACACCATGACCAAGGCAACCCTTATAATGACAAGATTTAATTAGAGCTGGCTTACAGTTCCAGAGGTCAGTCCATTATCAACAAGACAGGACCATGACAGTGTCTAATCAGGTGTGGAGCAGGAAAAGCTGAGAGTTTTGCGACTTCATCTGAAGGCCCCTATGAGAAAACTGTCTTCTAAGAGTCTTAAAGCCCACACCCACAGTGACACAAGTCTTCCAAGGCCACATCTCCAAGTAGTGCCACTTCTTGGGCCACACATATTCAAACTATCACCACAAACAAAAACCAACAAAGAATCAAGGAAACACTCCTGGCCCGGAACACTGGTTCCTTCCGGTCTGGGCCAGAGCACTGAGCAGATCTTGGGTGGCAAAGCTCTGCCCCCAATCTCCAAGAGCCCAGAGGAAGTGGGGATCCCAGGCACTCTAACTCGGGCAGTATCTTAGGTAAGCAGACAGCAAGGCCTACCCCAAACAGGGAGTAACTGCGACCCACAAGGACCCAGGAAGTCATTCCTGGCCCAGAATAATAGTTCCTTCTGGTCTGGGCCAGAGCACTGAGCAGATCTTGGGTGGTAGCTCTGCCCCCAATCTCTAAGAACCCAGTGCAAGCAGGGATCCCAGGTGCTCTAACTGGGGCAGTATCCTGTCTGAGCTTGAACACTAAGAAGATTTTGGGCCCCAATGCTTACCCCAGTAGTTACACACATCCACAAAGTTCTGATACAACCAAGATAATAGGAAAGAGAGTCTCCAGTCAGGGACAGGGCAAGTAGCACTAAGGAGATACAGATGGCAAAAAGCAAGCTGCAAGAACATAAGCATCAGTAACCCAGGGTACTTGGCATCATTAGAACCTAATTCTCCCACACAAGAAAGTCCTGAATTTGCCATATCACTAGGAAAGCAAGATTCAGATTTAAAATCATTTCTAATGATGATGATAGAGGACTTCAAGAAAGACATAAATAACACTCTCAAAGAATTGGAGAACACAAGTAAATAGATAGAAGCCCTTAAAGAGGAAACACAAAAATCCCTTAAAGAATTACAAGAGAACACAAACACAGGTGAAGGAATTGAACAAAAGCATCCAGGACATAAAAATGGAAGTAGAAACAATCAAGAAATCACAAAGGGAGACTACCCTGGAGATAGAAAACTAGGAAAGAAATCAGGAGTCATAGACACAAGCATCACCAACAGAACACAAGAGATAGAAGAAAGATCTCAGGTGCAGAAGATATCATAGAAAGTAAAACGCAAAAAGTTCTTAACACAAACATCCAGGAAATCCAGGACACAATGAGAAGACCAAACCTAAGGATAATAGGTATAGATGAGAGTGAAGATTCCCAATTAAAGGGCCATAAATATCTTCAACAGAATTATAGAACAAAACTTCCCTAATCTAAGAGATGCCCATAAACATACAAGAAGCCTATAGAATGCCAAATAGACTAGACCAGAAAAGAATACCCCCCTTCACATAATAATCAAAACACCAAGTGCACAAAACAAAGAAAGATTATTAAATACAGTAAGGGAGAAAGGCCAAGTAACATATAAAGGCAGACCTATCAGAATTACACCAGACTTCTCACCAGATACTATAAAAGCTAGAAGATGCTGGACAATTGTCATACAGACCCTAAGAGAACACAAATGCCAGCCCAGGCTACTATATGCAGCAAAACTCTCAATGACTATAGATGGAGAAACCAAGTTATTCCACGACAAAACCAATTTACACAATATCTTTCCACAAACCCAGCATTACAAAGGATAATAGCAGGAAAGCTCCAATACAAGGAGCTTTCCTAAAAAGAGCAAGAAAGTAATCCTCTTCCAACAAATCCAAAGAAGATAGCCACACAAAGATAACTTCACCTCTAATAACAGAGACAACAATCACTGTTCCTTATATCTCTTAACATCAACAGACTCAATTCCCAATTAACAGACATAGACTAATGACTGGATACAAACAGGACCCACACTTCCCAAATTACAAAGGACCCTTCACACTACACATCTATACACTTTTTACAGGCTCCACTTCTCTGCATCAGGCTCTCTCCCAGCCTCTACTTAGTAAAAGCAGTCAAGCAAATGGTCCTAAGAACAGCTGAGTAGCCATTCTAAAATCTGCCGAGAACGGAGGACTCGTGGCTCTACTTATATAGGTAGTTGAGAGTGGCCTTGCATTGCATCAGTGGAAGTGGACAGCCTTGTACCTGAAAGTTTGGATTCCCTAGTGTCAGGGAATTTCAAGAACAGGGAAGTGGGAATGAGATGATAGTGGGAGCACACCCTCATAGTAATTGGAGGAGGAAAGATGGGGTAAGGAGTTAGGCATCAGTGGAAGTAGAGGGCCTTGGTGCCTGAAAGTGTGGATTCCCAAGTGTTGGGGAATTTCAAGAGCAGGAAGGCGGGAATGAGAGGATGGTGGGAGCACACCCTCATCGTAACTGGAGGGGGTAAGGGGTTAGGTAACGGTGGAAGTGGGTAGCCTTGGTGCCTGAAAGTTTGGATTCCCTAGTGTTGAGAAATTTGAGAGCAGGGAGGCAAAAATGGGAGGATGGTGGGAGCACACCTTCATAGAAACGCCCAGAATTATATGGATTAGATATGATAGAGGCAGGCTGCCAGAAGACTACATTCCAGAATTCAAACAAAAAATTATCTTGATACTAAAATTTGTTTTGAGAATTGTATATTGCAGAATACATAGCCTTGGTGTATCTACTCATCAGGCAAGCTGAGCACACCTGCTCAAACCTCTGATGTCCTGGAATTCCAGCTGGATGCAGTGAAGACACAGTGTCAGAGGCTTATCAATTTATTCTTCCCCCAACCCCTCTTCTAATATCTCAACACCCATAATCAGCTTGAAGAAGTTAATGAAGAGTCGGCACCCCATTCCCTGGGCTTGGGGACTGAGGTGGTTAATATTTTCTAGGGAAAAGTAGTGGTTTTGTTGGAACAGGGAGGATTAGCTCGGATTTATTGTATAGTCATAACTTACTGGTAGAAATATGTATAATTGTTATTAAGATGAAGTTATAATTTCTTAAATGGTACAAAATTTACTTTGATTTCAAATTTAAGGTTTTTATTGGTATGAGCTTCTTATTAATATAAAAGTGAGATGAATATTGTTACTATCATAGGCATTGCAATATTGCATAGGCAATGTATAACACATTTAGGAATACAAGGCTTAGACCCAGTCCTTCTTAAACTTTTTTTAACTTATTTGAGATGGTTAGACTGTGAGTTAAGGGCCTTTAGCAAATTCATGGCTTTTGGTTTATTGTTAGGGAGTTTTCTGCATTTTCTTTAGAAATAGCTGAGAGGAGTTAACAGACAACAGTCCAGATTGCCTTACATGGATAGTTGGTTTTCAAAACATCAGAAATCCACAGAATTGACATTACAAACATTTCAGTATTAATTTAATGTTCATTTTGATTAGAGACTTGTCTGCTCCTGACAGCTTCCTGCCTTGGATTCTAAGAAGAAATTGAGCATCTTTGGAGTTATTCCAATTGTGGTGAGACAGCCACGAGGCAAGAAGTGCCTCTTTCCATCTACAGACAAAATACTGTCCAGAAAAGGACACACTTGCAGAATAGTTGACTGATTATATCTGCCAAGACAGAGTAATCAGCCCTTAATAATTCTGCATCACTAGGTCTGTCAGATGATCCTGGGCCAGAAGGCTGAAGATCAGATGCTCCAACATTCTGTAGCATAGAGACTGTCCATGTGTTCAGCAGTCTCTATAAATTGGCTATGTTTTAGAAGCTATGCTTTGTGCTTCCCATAATCTCAATTAACTCAGTCATTCTGGATTTCTGCTGGGGTTGAAAACTTATAGTCTCATAGCCAATCCTTGCTATTTACTTTCAGAGAAAAGATTTGAGAGGATGGTTTTCAGCTGACATTCATTCTAAAGCCAAGAAAAAAAAGCCAGGTTCAGAACTAAGTCTTTTATTTAGGAGAGATGATAGAGGTTCTGCTTAGTCAACAAAATGATAGACTGGGTATTAGGTCTATCTTGCACCTTACTGACATAAATTAGTATAGTTATGCTCTAACTGTATTTTGAGAGAAAGGTTTTATTTTAACAGGAAGGGTGATATGTAGGAAGAGCTAAGGTGGGAGGAGTACAGAGAGGAGGAGGAGTAAGGAGAGGAGGAGGTAAGGAGACGAGGAGCTAGGTGATGAGAGAGAAAGAGAGAGGGGGGCCAGACATGGAGGTGGATGTTCACATGTCTCCGCCAGTCAAAGATAGTTGATATATCTAGATTGGGTGTTAGGTTACACTTCTGATTGATATTGAGCATTACCAAACTTATAAAGCCTTTGATTGACATTTAAAAAAATTGTATAAAAGCAAAAAGGAAAGGGGGTATGGGATAGGGGTTTTCTAGGGAGGAGAAATGGGGAAAGGGGATGACATCTGAAATTTAAATAAAATATCCAATAAAAAGTAAATTAAAAAAATAAAATAAAATCATGAAAATGCTCAAAAAAGAATCAAGGAAACAAACAAAAAACTCATGACATTGATTTTTTTTAAAAAACATGGAAAGAAAGTTCATAGAATCAAAGAAGCATTGCTGATTTTATGAGATAAATAGCATGTATATTAATTTGTATAGTCCAATGACATAAAAGAAAATGCATAGAAAAGTCTACTTAAAACTAGCATATTTTAAGCAGGGCAGTGGTGGCGCACACCTTTAATCCCAGCACTTGGGAGGCAGAGGCAGGCGGATTTCTGAGTTCGAGGCCAGCCTGGTCTACAGAGTGAGTTCCAGGACAGCCAGGACTACACACAGAAACCCTGTCTCGAAAAACAAAAAGAAAAACAACAACAAAAAAAACCTAGCATATTTTATATATTACCAAGTACAGTTTGTCATAGGGACATATATTTAAAGATTTCAAAACAGTTAGAGAGAATACACAACACACACACACACACACACACACACACACACACACACACACACAAGGTTGCATATTCCATTGTATATATGGTGAGATCAGAGGACACAGATGACAGCCTTGTTCCTGGCATCTTAGTACTAGGGATGTCAAGACAGGCAGATCTAAATGAGGTCAAGGCCATCTTGCTCTATGAAATGAGCTCCAGGCTAATGAGGACTAGAGAACATGAAAAGAGGAGTAGGAGATTATCTTTCTGGAATCAGTTCTTTGCTTCCAACTTCATATATGTTTTGAAGCTAAAATTCATGCCACTAGGCTTCTGTGATAAGACCCATTAAAACTGAGCCATCTTGCTGGGCATTGGCTGGAAATCTTAAAGTTTAATTCACTTATAGTAGTAGGATAATGAAGAATGAGGATTTTTCCCATGTAGTATGGGCTGGCCTTGATCTTGACTGTTCCTGCCTCAGCCTCTAGAGCACTAGATTAAATGTCATCATACTCATAGTGGCAGAGATGTAAGTTGATAAGACCACTTTTATTCATCTGTGTCTACTATACTTCAAGAGGCAGATAGACCATTGTCCACCCCATTTATGCTGAGATATAAACCCCAAGAGTAATTCTTTTACCTGGGCTACTGAGTCTGAAACTCTAGAGAACCTATGTTTGGGTGGCTCTATAGAGAAGTCTGTTAACCAACCAGGCTGAAGAACTGTGGCAGAGAGATCTGCCCTTTCTCTGTTATGAGCACCATTGTGGGCCTCACTGTGGTCTGTGGCAATGGGTACTTGTGCTGCCACAGGATGAAGATCCCTTTGTGAAGATCATCTTAACACCAGGAACCTTACCTGCTTCCTATTAGCTCATTCTTAGAAACTCTAGAGCCACAAACAAGGGTGAAACTTAATTTGAAAGCTGTTTTTATTTATTGTATGTGTGGGATTTTATGAATTTTTGTTACAGCCTAAGTAGTCCCTATTTTAGTAAAAAAAAAACTATCAATTGAAGTGAAAATTAAATTATCACATTGTTATGTTAATTATTATCAATTATTATTATATTAATAACAAGTATTAGAAAATTCTCCAAAAAGTCCAAGGCAAATTTCTCCATTTTCTTTCATATGCTTTCCCTTGGGTTGGGACCTACTGAAGGTCATTCTACCTTTAAATGTTTATCACATTTACCACTTCCTCGGGAATGAGCTGAGATGTAAATCTAAATAAAAACTCAAGTGTGTTCTTTATGTGCTATTGCAATGGGCTCGTGGCTTTCTTTTTTATAGTTACTGTAATAATTTGTGTGCAAGGAGAACATGTAACAGGCCATCTGGTTAGAGAATTATTTTGTTAAAGTAACACATTGGCTTTTGCACAATCCTGCCTACATGAATGACACCATTAACTTTTCAAAGAGCTTCTAGAGAAGCCCAAGCACTTCCTGAAGTGTGAAACTGACATCGACATGGATGGTGGAACACTGCTTGAATTAATCACTTATCTGTTGGGTGAGTTCATCTTACACAAATATTAGTGTAGTAGTCTTTGAGAGAAAAACCAAGATAAAAATGACATAAAGATTTTTATCCTTTTTAGTGTTTTTTATTGGACGTATTATTATTTACATTTCAGATGTTATCCCTTTCCTCTCTCATTCACACCTCATAAACCGCCTATCCCATCCCTCCTCCTTTTTTTGCTTTTAATCTTAATTTAATTTATTTAATTTTTAAATTTTTCAGTGCAGAATTTTATCAGACCTTCAAGGAAGATCTAATACCAATTCTTTTCAAACTGTTCCACAAAGTAGAAATAGAAGGAACACTGCCAATTCATTCTATGAAGCCACAATCATGCTCATACCTAAACCACACAAAGACCCAACAAAGAAAGAGAACTTCAGACCAATTTCCCTAATGAATATTGATGCAAAAATACTCAATAAAATTCTCAAAAACGAATCTAAGAACACATCAAAACAATCATCCATCATTATCAAGTAGGCTTTATCCCAGGAATGCAGGGTTGGTTCAATATATGGAAGTCCATCAATGTAATTCACTATATAAACAAATTCTCAATTGAGGAATCTCGAATGGTTGAAAGCACCAAAAGAAGTGTTTCAACATTCCTAGACATCAGAGAAATGCAATGAAAAGAATATTTCAACACACCATCCATCTGTAGCTTTTTATATTCCCCTTCCTAGGGAATACCTTCCTCATCTCTATTCCTTATTCTCTACTTAACTTCTGTAATTTTATTGGTTGTAGCTTTTTTATCAATGACTTAACAGCTAACACCTACATATAAACAAGGATCACTTTGTTTTGTCTGAGTTACCTCACATTGATTTTTTTTTTTTGTTCCATTTACCTGTGAATTTAGTGATTTCTTTTTTTACAGCTGAGAAAATTCCATTGTAAGTGTACACTTTTTTTTTTATCATTCATATATTGACAGACATCTAGGTTGTTTTGAGTTTCTGGCTTTTATAAATAAGCATCAAAATGAGCATGATTGAGAAGTGTCTTTTGAAGTAGAATGCAGAGTCCTTTGGATAAATGCTCAAGATGGGGTAGGTATTGGATCTTGGGGTCAGTTGGTCTCCTTCACCTTTCTGAGGAGCTACCACACTGATTTCTTTTTTTTTCCTTTTTCTTCAGATTATAAATGTACAGGGTGTTGGGGGCCGACTTTTAGCAGAAAGCAGCTATCAGCTCTGCAGCCATCTTGAGCCATATACCCTGACATGAGACTTGGATTACAATAGCCTACAACAACTGAGCACACTGTGATAACATCTTGCTTTAGACACCCAGGACTTTCCTTGGGTGTGTGAGATTAAGTGTGTGAGATTAAAGGTGTGTGACTTAAAGGTGTGACTTAGAGATCAGATTTAGGACAAGGCCTAAGGCATGATTAAGGTGGACTTAGAGGCATGGCTTAGAAGTGAACATGTAAAAGGTGAGAGGCAGACAGAGTAGAGAACAATTTGGAGTAACAGAGATTCAGACACTAGGAGTAGGAGTAGACATTAGACACTCGGAAGAGAACAAAAGGAGTACAACTAGGAACTAGGAACTAGGAACTCAAGACTTGGGACTTGACTAGGAAGAGAGACTGAAGAATAAACGGTATTGAAACACACTCTGTGGTCTCCATTCTTCGAATCCGTCCTCACTCTCTCTCTTGCTGAACCCTGACCCGAGGACCGAGCAGCAAGCTTGGGCCAGGATACAGTGGCCACCAAGTGCGGAGTGGAGAGGGCCTCAACATTTTAGGCCGCCCAAAGTGGGCCAGCCTAGGCCCAACGTTTTTTGCGCCCAAAACGTGGGACTAGTGTGGTTCTCAAAAAAGGGGGTGGAATACTTCTTTTCTTTTTGTATATTCAAAATACACTAAAAAGACAGAACAAAGAAATACTATTAAAAGCTGTAAGGGAAAAAGCCAAGCATATAAAGGAAGACCTATCAGAATTACACCAATTCTCAGTGGAGACTCTAAAAGCCAGAAGATCTTGGTGAGATGGCATGCTGACCCTAAGAAAACACAAATGACAGCCTAGGCTACTATACACAGCAAAACTCTCAATCATCATAGATAGAGAAACCAAGATATCTATGACACAACCAAATTTAAACTATTTTTTCACTACCCTAATCCCGCCTATAAGATAATAGAGGAAAACTTTAACACAAGGAGGGAAACTATACCCAAGAAAAAGCAAGAATTTGCTTTTCCCATAATACCCAAAAGAAGAGAAACACACAAACATAATTCCATCTATAATAGCAAAAGTAACAGGAAACAACAATCATTGATCCCTAATATCTCTCAATACCAATTGACTCAGTTCCTCAATAAAAAGATATAGGCTAACAGACTGGATATGTAAACAGGACCGTTAATTTTGCTGCTTGCAGGAAAAACACCTCAGTGACACAGTCAGTTACTACCTCAAAATAAAAGACTGGAAAATTTTTTCCAAGCAAGTAGTCCAAGAACCAAGTTGGAGTAGTGATTCTATTCTCCAATAAAATGGACTTTCAACCAAATGTTATCAAAAAGAATGGGTACAGAGCTAAACAGAGAATTCTCAACTGAGGAACCATGAATGGCCAAGAAGCACCTAAAAATGATCACCATCCTTAGACATCAGGGAAATGCAAATCAAAATGACCCTGAGATTTAGCTCACACCAGTCAGAATGGCTAGGATCACAACTCAGGTGACAGCAGATACTGGCAAGGATGTGGAGAAAGAGGAACACTCCATTGCTGGTGGGATTGCAAGCTCATACAACCACTTTGGAAATCAATTGGCCATTCCTCAGAAAATTGGAAATAGTTCTACCTGAAGGCCTGCCTATAACACTAGTGGACATAGACAAAAACATCTCCAACATATAACAAGGACACATGCTCCAGTATGTTCATACAAGACTTATCTATAATAGCCAGACACTGGAAACAACCCAGATGTCCCTCAATGGAAGAATGGATACAGAAAATATGGTACATTTATATAATGGAATACTATATACCTATAAAAACAATGACATCATAAATTTTGCAAGCAAATGGATGGCATTAGAAAATACCATCCTAAGTGAGGTAACCCAGTCCCAAAAGGACACACATGGTATGTACTCACTAATAAGTGGATATTGGCCCTCAAACTCCAAACACCCATGATACATCTCATAGATGAAACTTCACAAGAAGGAAAGCCAAAGTGTGGATGCTTCAATCCTGCTTAGAAGAGGGAACAAAATAATCACAAAGGCAGATGAAGGGAGAAACCTGGCAGGTAGAGTGGAGGGAAAGGGAATAAATTGAGCAGAATTTGGTATGGGAAGAGAAAGTAGGGAAATTCAGAGGGCTAGGAGAAGAATAGAAATATTTAGCAATGGGAGTGGGAAACAGGGGTAGCACTAGAAAGTCCCAGACACCAGGGAATCGAGATGCTCCCAGGAACCATTGGGGATGACATTAGTCAAAATACCCAACAGAGAGGAGTTAGAATCTGAAGAGACCACCTCCAGTAGTTAGACATGGCTCCCGTTGAGGAATGGGGCCACCCACCCATTTCAAAATTTTAACCCAGAATTGTTCCTGTCTACAGGAAACAATCCCCTTCACCTCCTTCAGTCCTTCCTCTAACTCTTTCATATTGGTCCCTGACCTTAATCCAATGTTTGGCTGTAAGAATCTTCATTTGTCCCAGTCAGTTGCTTGTAGAGACTCTGAGGACAGCCATGTCAGCCTCCTCTCTGCAAGCACAGTATGGCATTAGTAATAGTGTCAGGGTTTGGTGTGCATGCATGGGATGGATCCCAAGTTGGGTCAGTCAGTGGGTGGCCTTTCTCGGTCTTTGCACTATTTTTATACCTATATTTCCTTTAGACAGGAACAAATCTGGTTTAAAATTTTTGAAGATGGGTAGGTGGCCCTCAACCTCAATTGGGGGCCATGTCTATCTACTGAAGGTGATCACTTCTGCTTCCATTTTCACACTGTTAGCCATTTTGGCTAAATGTCATCCCCATTGAGTCCTGATAGCCTCTCACATCTCAGGTATCTGAGACTTTCTAGAGGTTCTCCCTGACACCTAACTGCCACTGCTGCATATTTCTATTCATTTTCTTGGCCTTCTGTGTGTCCCTCCTGTCTTTCTCCATACCCGATCCTTCCCCTCTTTTCACCTCTCCCCTCCTCATCTCACAGAGTCTCCTACTTCCATCTGCCTCCCATGATTAATTTGTTCCACTTCTATATGGATTTCAGGTACCCACACTTGGGCCTTCCCTCTTGTTTTACTTCCTAGGTTCTATAAATGGTATCATGGGTGTTCTGACCTTTTTGGCTAAAACCCACTTATTCGTGAGTACATACCATGCATGTCCTTTTGGGTCTGGGTTACCTCACTCAGGATGATATTTTCTAGTTCCATCCATTTGCCTGAAAAATTCATAATGTTCTCATTTTAATAGCTGAATAGTTAACCAGTAGAAATAAGAAAGAGTGCTAGAAATATGACCATACATGCAAGAAATACAAATCATAAGAATGATGCATTAACATTAACATCCTTTCTGTAGTCATAGTAAAGTAGGATAGTCATATTTGGGATGAGGTCTGACAATACTGCAGGCCTCGTCTTAACACTGAATTCATCCATGTGTTTTAATTATGATGCATTAGTGTTTTGACTTCATTTTTAATTTCTTTCAGGCAATTCCTATAACTGTAAAGACAGCGACAATAAAATTGTATTTCTTATTGCTTTGGATCTTTCTTCATAATAGTCAGCATGTAAAATGTCTGTTTCCTTAAATGAAAGAACAGCCTTAAAATTATTGTTATTACAGATGCTTCACTAATTTTGATTTTTTAAAATTTTGTTTCATTTGTATATGTGGTTATTTTGTCTGCATCTTTGACTATATAACCTGTACCAGCCTGGTACTGTGGAGGTGAGAAGAGGGCTTTGGATCATCTCGGACTGGAGTTATAGACGGCTGTTAGAAGCCATGATATGTTCTGCAATTGAGCCAGGACCATTGGAAGAAGAGCCACTGATCTTAACAGTTGAATTTCTCTCTAACCTATGTCTTGCTAATTTTAAACTCAGTTTTTACATTATAGTTAAATTTTTAGATGTGCATGGTTTTATATATCAGAACCATGTAGTTCTTTGTTTTATTTTGAAAAAATTAGAATATATGATAAGTGAACACTTAGATAGACATTAATTTTTATGTATATAGATTTCATTCTGATACACTGGCCTTTAACATTTTCTTCCTTTGTGTTGGAATTAAATTTATGGATGGCTGCATGCCACATAAAATCCATTTGCTCCTCCTGCCTTTTAATGAGAGTCTGGAATTGCACTACAGTTCTAATAAAAGGTAAAACTCTCACTTGAAATTTGTATGGTTAAAGTTGTCTAACATATTATACTGAGTGTGGTAACCCAGACCCAGAGGGAAAGTGCCACATTTCTTCCTTATTTGTGCTTCTAGAAATGTGACCCTATAACCTGGAGCAAAGGAAGAAGTCAGGAAATTAGAAGGCATTTTGTGGAGAAGGGAGCTCTAGAGGGAGTTAGTAGGATGCAGGTCCTATGAAGAGGGAAATGGGGAAAAGGGGAAGAGGCTCTAACTGGGGAGGGCAGAGGAAAGGTAATACAAAGGGAGAGGAAGGAAGGACAGATACACAGAATTAAAGATGCTTGAAACTACCATAAGGAAATATTGTTTATTATTACAGAAAGGTAAATCTACTATATATGTTTTGTATATGGAGTTTAAATTGATTTATGCTACATGTGGTGATAATGATTCCACTAATAGTCACAGACTAATGCAAATCAGAGTGCCATGGGAAACCTCACTTTGTCCTGTTGGTCAGAGGAGGGAGCTGAGAGACTCCCTAAACAATTTATGCTATCACCATTGCCCTTGGTTATCTATCAGAACATGAAGGATAGATCCTCTTGCTGAAGGCACCATACAGTTTAGACAGAGGACTATGAGGTACTCAGACTAGAATTGATCTGGACACCTTCTCCTCGGAGACAAGCTCTCATGGTATTGGAAGGAGCTAATAAGTAAGGCTGGTAAGAGAAAAAAAAGAAATCAATGGTCCTAACCAGCTGTAAATTCCATGAACATCAACAATGACCAGACTGGCAAGACAACACAGGGGTGCAATGGTGTTATTTTTTACCTTGAAGTTGACCAATAGTTGTTTAATTGTACTTAGGGCCCACTAATAGAAGGAAGTTCATATAGGAGCACTGCAAAACTTAGCCAACTACTACTGCTTGGAGAGTCATAGACTGGAGAGTAAAACCTGTTATTGCCCATTTGGTACATCAGTATAATGTCTAACTACATTCTATGTTCTTGTCTTTATATATCCATAGGTGTGTGTAGCTCTCAGCCCTCATCAAAGAAGCTTCTTTTGTAGCACATGGAGACTATTATTGGAGTTTATAATTCACCAAACTGCAGAGAATAAGCAACTGAGGTATGCCATCCCAAACGGTACATCTCTAACACAACCCCTACACCTAAGGCTCAGGGAATGCCATGGAAGAAGGAATGAAATCAGTGTAAGAGCCAGATGACTAGGAAGTCTGCTGGGAGACAGTGTCTTCTAGTTCTGGAACAGAAGCTGCATTTATGAAATGTCAACACTGGTTTGAGTTTTATGAGCCTTCAAATATACGCAGTATTGTGCATTTTAAGTAAAAAAATAGTGTAGATGGGTGTGCTAGTTACTTTGTGTTGCTGTGACATATCATCTTGACTAAAGTGACCTGTGCTTTATGTTTCCAGAGTGTGAGCCATAATGGTGAAGGAGGCATGGCTGCATCACGAAGTTAATAAAGCATATATTTAACCATATGTGGAAAGAAGAGAGAACAATATGAAAGTGGGACAAGGCTATAAACTATCAAAGACCACCCTCACTGATGTCCTCCAGCAAGGTTCTATATGCCAAAGATTCCAAACCTCCCAACAGCATTGCACCTGGGCACCATGTGTTCAAATGCCTGAGCTGCTGGAGACATTTCTCTCTCAATCATCACTGTAAGAGACAGATGCAGGAACTAGAGAAAGACCTGTCACTAGACATGTCACATGGCACTGTATATTCATTCCTCTTGTTCTGTGTCTAAACCAAAGATTCTGCAGTTCTGGATAAATCACATGGCAATGTATGATGTCATGGTTACTGTTTCTCTCTACGCGCTTAGAACTTCAAGGTCCTGTCAGTGGAAGCAAGCAGAGAACACTGATTCCTTGTGATAATATGTCCAGTAGTAACAGAGTGTAGCTTCTACAAATGCTTCTACAGATGTTCAAAGTTGTTAATTAGGCTCTTACCTTTGTAGTCAGATAATAAAGCAACAAAAAACAAGTCAAGCACAAAAAAAAAATGCTTTAAAGTTCTTCCATGTAATTTAAGGGCTGGAAATCTAGTTCATTGACAGCATGCTTGACGGGAATGCATGTGGCTTCATGTTTAATTTCCAGTGCACGTGCGCGTGCACACACACACACACACACACACAGAAATGTAAACAGTTCAAAGGTTAGACTCAGATGATGTTCCTCCAAGTATCTTTCCAAGTATAATTTGAAAACACTCCCAAAAATCATGCTTCTGAGCAAAGAAAAGGTACCAGTGGTCCATTTGATGAGTCCAGGGATGCATTCTCCCTCTGGTGTTAGAATGAACATCTTATCATTTGTACTTCTGAAAACAGCCAACAACAAAGTAAAAAGCCTAAAACATAGAATTTGGGAACTTGGGAGGGGTTAGAAAAAGGCGGCAGGAAGAGGTCGGAGGGAGGAGGGGAAAGTAATGTAGTTTTATTTCAATGAAAAATGTAGATCAAAATTGTCGAGGGTGTGTCTTTTTTTCCCAGCTGGGTAGTTACAGATAAGTTTCCCAGCATCTAGTAAATAATGTACTATCCAAGATCCTGCAAGTAATTTATTAAATTAAGTGGGTTGCACAGATTATAATGTTAAGAATAAGGAGGACATGCTGAAATGAGAGAGTTGGTAGCAAAGAAGCATAAAATTGACTACAATATATTTCACATATCTTTTGATATTATACAACAAAATACTAAAACAAAAAATAAGAATATAGCCAATTATAGAATAAAATGAAAACAGCCACATAGTATGTAGCATTCCCTTTGAAAGAAAGGCTTGGGATATATAAGTCCTGGCTGATCTATAACTCACAACATAGAGCAAGTTGACCTACAATATGATATGAATTCCCTGCCTCTACCCTTATTCGCCTGGACTACAGGAGACACAGCTATGTCTGGCTCAGTAATTCAAATTCTCTGTGAAGTAGCATTTATCAAGTGGGTCTGATTAGATTGTGGTCCCAGCATTTGATCTGTGGAGGCAGGAAGAACAGGAGTTCCATGCCATCCTCCTTGCATAGGGACTTCAAGGTCAGCTTGGGCAATGTGAGATCAATCCTAGGAGGAAAGCATAGCAGAGCCAGCTACAGTTCTGGTTTCCAGTGAAACCCAGTGAAAGGTGAGTAATCCCAAGGTCAGGGCAAGGATGCCTGGGAGACAAACTGGAATATGGTTTTTATCGAGTAGTATACAAACCAGGCCTTGCCTTAATGAAGGGCTATTTTCTTGAGCCTCATTGCAGACATGGCAGAGCTGCACAAGAAAGGGTCAGCAATGTGCAGGCTTGGTGACACTGACTTGGCAACCTCCATCCAGCAAGTGGGACAGAAGTACCTCACAGAAAGTACACATTTTACTGACTGGAAGCGAATCAAGGGAGTGAGCATGGTGACAGCCACAGCTCAGAGAATTGAGGAGGAAGGCCTTCTCACACTGCAAAAAGTAAAACTGGCAATGAGAAGTAAGGGTGTCTTGTCTATATACATTGTCCCTAGGGGACATCAGTGCCTGCCCCACCAGGACAAAAAGTGGGTTAGCTCATTCTGTGGACAACTGAGCTCTCTCCCTGTCATCCAGACTCTGGAAGCTAGAGTTACACTTAATCTCCAGTTACACAAGGCACTGCCCTAATTTCACCTTGGCTGCAAGGAATGCACACAGGGTGGCTTCAAGACAGCAGCTAATTCAGCATGAAGACATACTTGGTATGTTTCCAGAATGGTGTGGTGAATATTGAGGACACTGTGACCTGGCTCAATTGTATCTGTGACATACTTGCACTTTCGGTGAAAGGAACAGGCTGTGACACCACCTAGAGTGGAGAACAGGAGTTCAAGATACAGCTGTGGGAGTCTAATGGGGCCAGTTTAGGCTATTAGCCTCACCCTACTGGGGTTCTCAGAGGTGACAGCAGGTATAAGATGCCATCAAAATGTGGAGTAATGTGGTTTCAGGACTGAGTAGCACAGGTGTTTGAAATAACATGTAAGGACACCTGTGACCCTCCTGTGGCTAGGTGTCTAGTGTAAACTTGTTATCCAGTCCTTGTGAGAGGGTCCTACAGCAGCTCCCCATCTGTGAAGCTCAGCAAAGTGCTTGGTGGCTCACTGAGCACTGGGCAGCCTGCCTTCCCAGGCCTAGAACACTGCCCGGAACATTTTAAAAGGAGTACTCAATGATCTATGGTTTGAAAGCCAAGAAAACTGGTTCTACCTCAGAAATACCAAGGAGCTGTAAAGTGTTAAAGGAGCATGGGAAACAGGCCAAGGAAGAGGGCCTTCATCATTTGGGCTCATCATGTACAAGTTAGAGAGTCACAGGACAGTGCTTGTGTCTCCCTCACTCCATGCCTCTTACTTTGCTGTGCATTTTGCTAGTTTCTCATGGTCTAGAGAACAGAAGAAATAGCAGGAATTGTTCCATATACATACCTTCTACATTGCTAAAAATCTGGAGATATGGCTATAAACGTGTGTAGATACCTAAAGAAGCAGAACATTATGAAAATGCACACTTAGCATGTGCGAGATGTATACATTGATTGTCCTTGTCAGCATGATGGGTCATTATTCACATTAATTCTGGTGAAGCATTTCTTGCTGCTTCCACTGTACAATGGAGAAAAACTTTCTTAAAGTTCCCAGTAAGTCACCAAGTGAAGTCCCACAGAAATGTGAAACACTTTCCTCACATCATCCCCATTCACCGGATTTTCCAGCCTGTGCTCAACCAGAAACCAGGCTGCCTTTCAGGATCCTACAGGTGTGTTGGAACCCAAGAGGGATCTCTCGCTTCTCAGTGAAAAGGATTATGTGGGAGGGGCTGAATGTAAGAGAGACTTGGGGAAAGAGGTCTTCCTGGATGTAAAGTGAATAAACAAATTAATGAAAAAAATAAAAAATAAAAATCCAAATTAGAAAACAACAAACACTCAAACATACATATTGTCTTTAAGAAGGAGGTAGCAAAAAAAAAAAAAAAAGAAGGAGGTAGCAACCTGTGAGGTAAATAAACTTCTTTTCATTTTAACATTATGCCACTTTAGGTATTTTATAACAGTAATAAAAAAATGACCAAAAAAAAAGGAGGAGGTAACAAATTTTATAGAAGACAGAGACCATACATTTTAGGTTATGTTTCCAATGACATGAGTAACTATGCTGAGTGCTCTATAATTTCCTGTTCAAGTTGATCTTATGTCCATAGAACTGCCCTTCACTCATAATGATTTCATGGACCTACTGAGCTACTGAGATTTCTATTTAAAAACTATATCTAACATTAATACATCTGAAAAGCACTTCCACAGTTCTGATGGAAACTATAACCATCTAGTTTAATATCAGACTGTTCAATTTTATATTTACAATCATCTCACATGAAAATAGTGGTTGGTGACTTGTGGAACATTTACCTTAAATTCCTTGAATTCAAAAACTCTTCACTGCTATAATTCTCACAGGCTGTGCAAAGCTGCCAGGAGATAAATGTGTGGACAGAGGTGCAGTTGCAGTGGAGGGATGATTCCCAAGAAAGTGTATGCTGTATTCTTTGACTGGAAAGTCAATTTCTTCTTACAACACCACAAACTCTACCAAGTTCTACCAAGACTTCACATGAGTATGGAATCCACATTAAAGACTCCAGTGAAACTACGGTCTCATTTGATGGGTCTAAGCTGGAAAACAGTGATAGCTTCTACACTCCTGATCAACAACTCTGGAACACCACCAAGTTAGGAGGTAGAGGTAAAGGAGAAGCCATGGACCAGAGGCCAGAGGAGGAATTACATTTTTGAGAACAAAGGGTAGAAAGAAGGCAGCTCTAGGAGACATGTTATTTTACGGAATTTGGATTTTTGTAATTGAACAACTCATTAAATTTTCTAAACTTCCAATGGATGAATGTCTTTGTGAATTGGTTAAAAACCAAAAATATTTTGGTTTTTAACATGAATTTAAATATACATATCAAATGAATTAGAATGTTTTATATGTCCCCAGAATGTCAGCAAAAACAGCTCCAGAGAGCTTCTCTATATATCTGCTGACATTAGGCATTAACTAGCTGCTTTTAAAGTATGTATCTTCATGTGCATTGATGTTTTGTCTGCATGTGTGTATGTATGAATGTGTCAGATCACCTAGAACTGGAATTACAGACAGCTGTGAGTTGTCACGTAGGTGCTAGGAATTGAACCTAAGTCCTCTGAAAGAGCAACCAGTGCTTGGCACCACTGAGCCATCTCCCCAGCTCCTGTAGCTGCCTTTTTATTGCAGAAATTCCTTTATTCTAAGTCCCAAGTGCTTGGAGTAATTAAATACCAGAACCACGTAGGAGGAATATAGAAAAAGGAATCTTTAGATATTGTCACAGATACACAGATACACACAGAGACACTGATAGGCATAAAAACGCTGTCTTAGAAGGGGTTTTACTACTCTAAAGAGACCTCATGACCAAGGCAACTTTTATAAGGAAAACATTTAATTGGGGCTAGCTTATAGCTTCAGAGTTTCTGTCCATTATCTTCAAGGTGGAAGCCTGTCAGCTTTCAGGCAGTCTTTGTGACAGAGAATCTGAGTGTTCTACGTCTTGCTCCAAAGGCAAACAGAAGTCTGGCTTCCAGAGAGCTAACATGAGGGTCTTAAAGACCACACTCACAATGACACACTTCTTCCAACAAGACCACACCTCCTAGTAGTACCACTCTCAGGGCCAAACATATTCAAACTATCACAAACACCAACACAAACACACATAAAGATACACACAGACATAAATAGACATGGACACAGATACAAACATACATACTGATAGATAAACACAGGTACAGGCACAGATACACAAGAAACACAACATATATAGACATAAACACAAATAACATACGGACACACACATACATAAACACAGGCATGCATACTGATATACAAATAAACACAGGCAGGTGAACATACACAAATACACACAGGCAAACACATACATACTGACACACAGAGACACAAGTAACCACAGATATACATTCAGATATACACAAATACACAGGCAGACTGACACACACTTAGTAAAAATAAAAATAATGTATGCAAATAACAGAATTTTCTATAAACATTTTCCATGTTTACTGCTGTGTACAGCAAAGGCATTCCTCTATCTGGAAATCTCTGTATGCTTTTGAATGGTGTAAAGAAATGGAGGGTGTCCTCAAACTTGCCAGCAGCTTGCAAATTACTAATCTGGCCATTTTAGGCATTTCCTAACATGCCAGAGACTGCTTAGAGATCACATCAAATGCAGCATGTCTGTCTGTCTGTCTGTCTGTCTGACTATGTATCTATCTATCTATCTATCTATATCTATCTATCTATCTATCTATCTATCTATCTATCTATCTATCTACATACCTACCTACCTACCTACCTACCTACCTACCTATTCATTGGTATTACTTTCCTCATTGCTGTGACTAAGTAAGAAACAGAAGAGAAGAGAATGATATACTTTACCTCATCATATAGGAAGGGGACAAGGGCCCTAGTGTCTGGGAAGGCATAGGAGCAGGAAGTAGGAACAGACAGGAAGTAAAGCTAGGTGGCAAAACCTCAAGGCCTATTCCTAGGGTACCCACTTCCTTCAGTGGGGCTCTGCTCATTAAAGGTTTCAGAAACTTCTGTAACCATGCCAAGAACCCAGGACCAAGTGTTTAAGCACATGAGCCTCTGGGGATATTCCCATTTCATACACAACCACAACAGTCTGATTTTCAAAGCAATGGGAAATTACCACAATTCCTTGTCCTATATTCTGTGTCCAAATTTAAAATGGCACCCTGACCATATCCTCCAGAGATCTTTAAAGTGCTGTGAGCTTCAGGTCTCTCAATGGAATGTCTACATGGCTAAACAATCTATAGCACAGCCAAGGTGTTAAACACTGTGGTATTGAAAGCATATAAGAAGATATGCATTGGCCAGAACTGCTTCCCCCAATGCGTTTTCAGAAAAATGAAAATTGTGGAATAGCACAAAAGTATCATCTCAATAGGGTTACACAAAAATAGATATACAGATTTATGTAATTTTATATGTATAAAATGTAAACTTATTCCTAAATTTGTGGAAAATGGTCCGGACTTTATTACCGCTTGGTGTTCTGAGACCAAACAGTGTGATCTAGCGAGACTCTGATTTGGTCTACCTCCCCTCTTCATGGGTTACCTACTAGAAAACAAGATAATTTGGGAAATGGGGCTATAGGTCAATGGATACAACATCTGGCACACAACTATAAGGCCCAGAGTTTTAATTCCTAGAGCCTCCCCAAGCAGTTTGGCATGCATCCTTGCACCCAGGAAGCAGAGATGAGAAACTCAGGACAAGCTTGCTAAGGAAACTGTCTGCAATCAGGGAGCTCCAGCTGCAGTGACATATTTTGTCTCAATAAATAAATATGGAGCACGATGGGGAAAAGCCCTGAAATCAGTGAACCCTGGACTTGCACATATCTGTGCACATGCACCAACATGTACACATGCATACGGGGCACACTGAGAAGATATGCAAAAGAGAGGATGATCTAGTTGGAGGAGTGGCACACCAATGTGCAGGCCCCTTAGTGGTAGGGAATCCTGCATCATCAGCTCTGAAAAGGGTACCAGCTGGAACAGAGGTGGTACCAAATCACGTGGAGGACATTTTCCTGGCCTAGACCTATAAGGTGGCAGAATCAAATTACAAGGAAAGGAATCCACAGGTAAACAGGCTGCAGAGGCTGGAACAATGTCAGCCAGAAAAGGAGATGTGCCTCAGAAATGCCAAGGGGGATAATGTTGATGGTTCAGGGATAGATGAAAATCTCATTTTCTCAGTGGTCACATGGCCTAGCAAGAGAATTGTGAACTCAGAATTTTGAGATCTGGTCTCAAAAAAAAAAAAAAAAAAAAAGTCAAAACATCCCTAGAACAATGACTAATGTGCTAAGACTTGAATATAAAATGTAAAGTCATGTAAAAGAACATGTCTTCATGGTTTTAGAATAGGGTGCCTTTACCTGACACAGAGCAGTCTAACCATCAAAGAACTTGAGGTTCTGGGAGTCAACAGTAAAGTGCTTTCCAGCATGCATCACGTTCTAGGTTCCACACCTAACACTGTAAAAGGAGAACACAATTTAAGTTTGAATACATTAAATAAGACTTTCTGGTTGTAAAAACCTATAACACAAACAGGGCACTAGTTTTTGAAACATACATGATTAAGACTTCAAAAGTATCATCCACCGTTCATAAAACCCTATACATCAAGTGTTAGAGAAATAACTGGGTGGTTAAGAGAACCCACTGCTCTTTCAGATGACCCAATTTGTATTCCCAGCACTCTTATGGTGGCTCACAACTGCCTATAACTTCAGTTCCAGAGGATTTGATGCCATCTCCTGGCTTTTGTGGACACTAGGTGCACATGTGATACACATATAGACAAAACATCCACACACATAAAATAAAAATTTAAAGTTTAAAGAAAAAAAATCACACGACAGGGAGTTAATCAAAAAATATATAGTTATGACTATATATTAGAAAGCAATATTCCCAATAATCACATGAAAACCTTTTTTGTCTCATCCAAGTCAAGTTCATGAAATACTATACAACTGGTGTGCTAGATGCGTACCTGGAGAAATCTGGCAACAGATGCTAAAGAAGATGCAGGAGATTCTACGTATGTCCATGATGGATAGTGTGTGAACCTGATCCTAAGCATAAGTTGGGGATCTGTGGATGGAAGCTGGTGAGAAGGGCTCTGTGATTGTCACACATAGTGTCTGGAATGATTCCTGCTTATGTGCATGGAAGCCAACAGAGCCATTAGTCTCCTTGTCTGGGGAAACAGAGTCTGGTGATGACAGGGTAGACAAGAACCCACAGTACAGAGCTCTGAGGGGAGAGAGCTAGGCAGAGGCTGGGGCCTGCAGAGGCTCCTCCCAACTCTCTGTCCTGAGCCTGAAAGGGGGGTAGATAACTTAGGGAATGGACAGGAGGAATGTTCCCTTGGTCACCAGGTCAGGAAGAATTTGCATTTCTGACTGCTAACCTGGAACTCATGTATGATTCACAGGCGGCCATCAGAGTATTGGAAAGGTATCCACTCCTTTAGCTGCAAGCAGATCTTCCTGCAGTGAGGAGACCACAGGCTCATTGCTTTTGTGACAGGCTCTGAGTCACAGGACCCTATTAAACCAGAGCTGGATTCCTCATCCACAGACACTATGGAGTTATCAATGCCTTTTGACACCACTAAGTCAGGAACTTGTTATGCAATACTATATAACAAACACATCCATTACTTTTGTGTGTTAATCTAGCAATTTATACAATCAAATATCCAATCAGCTAACAGCATAGTCAGGTACTATATTATACTATATAGCTGAGGAGAAGTATGGGGCGGTGGGGCAGTGGGTTGTGAGAAGCAGCTGGGTGCTTGGTCGAGCATGAGATTGGAACCCCGGACCATTATTGGACAGCAGGAGTTCTGCTCTGTTCCCAGGCCCTGGTTCTTTTCATCTAGATTCAGCTCTTTCCACAGCCCCTCCCAAAGAGAGATCTATGACCATCAAACAGGAGGAACAAGCCTCAGGCCCTAGAGAGATTTACATACTAATGAGATATCTGAAGGCCAGAACATGGAGTCAATTAAGCATTCTTTCCCAGCCCCTCCCGCTCTTAGGTGTAGTTGAAATGCCACTGTGGATGGTACTGTAAAAGGATGGTGAGCCACTATCCAGAACACACCTGTATATTAGGTGTGACAATCCACCCAGAGCTTTGCATACATGAAGAATATCCTGGCCTGGTGACTATGAGACATTGTCTCCATCATTCCCAAGTTGTGTCAAATGAATCAGTGGTTTCCACAAATCCTAGAATCTGTAGACCTAACAGGTGTGGTCTAGAAGTAAGTACTCCCAGGTTCTTGAAGCTCTACATGTTAGAAATAAAGTCACCTAGAAGACAGCTCAAATGGGCATGTTCACTAGCAGGATGAAGTACTTCTGTCACTACTGCTTTGGTCGCTAAATGGAAGTGTGCTAAGCCTGGTCTGAGGAAGATATGTACTAGTTGAGGGGTTGAAGAATGTAGATCAATTGGTGGAGGGGGATGATGAAAGAGATTGCAGCTCCAAGGCCAGATGCTATAGAAGATCCTGTGCCTTCTGAACCTCCTTCTTGTAATCTGTTCCAAGGAGAGGTCCCCATATCTGAGAGGAGCTGCTGTGGGCTCTGAGTTTAACAGCTAAAAGCATATGTCTTCTGTGGGTGCATTGTGGCAACCACTTATATGCCCTCAAGGAGAGAATCACATTTCAAATCCCTAGAGTACATAGATGCTTTTAGTTCAGAGCCTGGTGGGCTGTCCTGAGCCACAGGAGATGCCTCAGAGAGAATCTGAACTGTAATAGCCATTTATAAAAATGAATTCTGAAAGAATAACACTACATTCATTACTGATTTTCTGACAAGTGTTATAAATTTTGTTGTGCTAGGGATATGTTAGTGATCCCCAAAACACAAACAGGAGCCAATCTGATTCAACTCACAACAGGGTCTTTATTCTATCTGCGCTAGCCTGCCCTCTCCCCTCACCCCCTAATGCACAACTGTCATGCAGAACAGTTTTAGTTGTGGGGGAGCCCTGAATGTCTATTAGAGCAAAGCTTTGTACTAAGCAGAAAGCAGGAAGTACATGTTCAAGCCTCTAATTTGAAATCTACTCTGGCCTTTAACATATTGGCTGGTGCTGGAAGTCATATCATAAACTTAACTTCTGCTCCCCTTGTAGGAACTAAATGTAAGGCATTCAGTTCTTGGTTTGAACTTAGAATTCACTGCCCTGGGACGAATTCTGGGAGGAGTATCTCACTTAGCCAGAGGACACTTGCTAGATTAACATTCAGAGGAAAAAGAGAGAGGCTGATTAACATTCCTCAGACCACAGGGAAGGGAACCCACCTGCATGCCAGAGAGCCCCAGTGCACTGGTATCAATAAACCTCATGTGATTGCAGTGAATCCCATTCATGAGTGTTTCTGGGGGAGCGCATCCCCTGGCTTTGGATCTTAAAGTCCAACACCCTCTGCATTGGTAGATGTTAGGCAATGGTAGGCTTGTAACTTGGGGTGCAAGTTTGTTGGGGAAATAACCTGGAAACACTGGTCTTGTTGAGGATGTAACCTGGGAACTCTAGTCTTGTTGGGGATTAGTCTAGAGACTGGAGCTAGACTCAGGTTTTCTTGAGGGACAATTTGGAAACTAATGTTAGGCACCAGCCTGTTAGTTTATCTGAGTTCAAACTTAGGTCAGGTTCTCTAAAATGGAGTCTGAACTTTAAAGATTTGGCATCTTAATTTTAAGGTAAGAATGTAGGTATAATGGTGTATGCCTTTAATACTATTGCTCTCCAGGCTGATGTGAGAGAATCATAGGTTAAGGCCAGCCTGGATATCATAGGGAGATATTGTCTCAAAACAAAAGCCTTTGTTAGGGTTTATTGCTGTGAAGAAACACCATGGACAAGGCAACTCTTATAACGACAACATTTAATTGGAGTTGACTTATAGGTTCAGAGGTTCAGTCTATTATCATTAAGGCAAGAGCATGACAGTGTCCAGGCAGGCAAAGTGCAGGAGGACCTGAGAGTTCTATATCTTTTTCTGAAGACCCCTAGGAGAAGACTGACTTCTAGACATCTAGGATGAGGGTCTTAAAGCCCACAACTGCCGGGCGGTGGTGGTGTATGCCTTTAATCCCAGCACTTGGGAGGCAGAGGCAGGCGGATTTCTGAGTTCGAGGCCAGCCTGGTCTACAGAGTGAGTTCCAGGACAGCCAGGACTACACAGAGAAACCCTGTCTCGAAAAACAAAAAGAAAAACAAAAAAACCTAGCATATTTTATATATTACCTAGTACAGTTTGTCATAGGGACATATATTTAAAGATTTCAAGAACAGTCAGAGAGAATACACACACACACACACACACACACACACACACACACACACACACAAGGTTGCATATTCCATGGTATATATAGTGAGATCAGAGGACACAGATGACAGCCTTGTTCCTGCCATCTTAGTACTAGGGATGTCGAGACAGGCAGATCTAAATGAGGTCAAGGCCATCTTGCTCTATGAAATGAGTTCCAGGCTAATGAGGACTAGAGACCATGAAAAGAAGAGTAGGAGATTATCTTTCTGGAATCAGTTCTTTGCTTCCAACTTCATATATGTTCTGAAGCTAAAATTCATGCCACTAGGCTTCTGTGATTAGACCCATTAAAACTGAGCCATCTTGCTGGGCATTGGCTGGAAATCTTAAAGTTTAATTCACTTATAGTAGTAGGATAATGAAGAATGAGGATTTTTCCCATGTAGTATGGGCTGGCCTTGATCTTGACTGTTCTTGCCTCAGCCTCTAGAGCACTAGGATTAAATGTCATCATACTCATAGTGGCACAGATGTAAGTTGATAAGACCACTTTTATTCATCTGTGTCTACTATACTTCAAGAGGCAGATAGACCATTGTCCACCCATTTATGCTGAGATAAACACCCAAGAGTAATTCTTTTACCTGAGCTACTGAGTCTGAAACTCTAGAGAACCTATGTTTGGGTGGCTCTATAGAGAAGTCTGTTAACCAACCAGGCTGAAGAACTGTGGCAGAGAGATCTGCCCTTTCTCTGTTATGAGCACCAGTGTGGGCCTCACTGTGGTCTGTGGCAATGGGTACTTGTGCTGCCACAGGATGAAGATCCCTTTGTGAAGATCATCTTAACACCTGGAACCTTACCTGCTTTCTATTAGCTCATTCTTAGAAACTCTAGAGGCCACGAACAAGGGTGAAACTTAATTTGAAAGCTGTTTTTAATTTATTGTATGTGTGGGATTTTATGAATTTTTGTTACAGCCTAAGTAGTCACCTATTTTTTAGTAAAAAAAAAAAAAACTATCAATTGAAGTGAAAATTAAATTATCACATTAATAGTTATGTTAATTATTATCAATTATTATTATATTAATAACAAGTATTAGAAAATTCTCCAAAAAGTCCAAGGCAAATTTCTCCATTTTCTTTCATATGCTTTCCCTTGGGTTGGGACCTACTGAAGGGCATTCTACCTTTAAATGTTTATCACATTTACCATTTCCTCGGGAATGAGCTGAGATGTAAATCTAAATAAAAACTCAAGTGTGTTCTTTATGTGCTATTGCAATGGGCTCGTGGCTTTCTTTTTATAGTTACTGTAATAAGTTTGTGTGCAAGGAGAACATGTGACAGGCTATCTGGTTAGAGAATTATTTTGTTAAAGTAACACATTGGCTTTTGCACAATCCTGCCTACATAAATGACACCATTAACTTTTCAAAAGAGCTTCTAGAGAAGCCCAAGCACTTCCTGAAGTGTGAAACGGACATCGACATGGATGGTGGAACACTGCTTGAATTAATCACTTATCTGTTGGGTGAGTTCATCTTACACAAAATATTAGTGGTAATAGTCTTTGAGAGAAAAACCAAGATAAAAATGACATACAGATGTTTATCCTTTTTAGTGTTTTTATTGGATATATTATTTATTTACATTTCAGATGTTATCCCCTTTCCTCATTCACCCCTCATAAACCCCCTATCCCATCCCTCCTCCTTTTTTTGCTTTTAATCTTAATTTAAATTTAATTTAATTTTTAATTAAAAATAGGAAATACAGTAAAGAAACAGACGACTGCTGATGAATTAAATTAGGGGCATGAAAGCATCTGGCTGTGCCTTAAAGAATAAGAAGGATTCAGCCATTGTTCACATAGACGTCAGAATGCTCCGGCCCATCTAGGGAAGTCTTATTTTCTGCAGAAATCTTCCTGGGAGCCTAGTATTCAGTGGTCTTTTCTCTCATTTCCTGTGGCATGTAGTATCCATGCTGAGAGGGTTTGTTGGCTTCTAGAGCTATGTCCTTGGTGAACAGAGACCAGGTGAACACCTCCAAGTTTTACTGGTGCTCTCTATATAGCACGGAGTCAGAAGAGCAGGCAGCAGCCAGGAGTTGCTGAGCCACCACCTTTGTATTGCTCATAGGAGCCTACCTTGTACCTGGCCTGGATTTCATGTCCTTTGTAAAAGCGTTTGGGCATGACTTTATTGTCCTGACACTCTACAACCCATTGAAGGCTGTGTGCATTACCATGGCAACAGTGAGACAGGAATTTTTTTTTTTAAAGTGAGAAGTCTCAAGTATCCCAGGCTTCCCTGGAGTTCACCGTGTAGTTGCAGATGAACTTATACATCTGATCCTCCTGCCTCCGCCTCCCCAAGTGCCACACCTAGTTGATACAGTGCTGGAATCAAACCCAGGCCTTCCTGATCCCAGGGACTCCTACTTGCTTGGCAAGTGCTCTCACCACCTGAGCGTCATCCCCAGCTTGAATGGAAATCTTTTTAAAAAATGAAAAAAAATCAATTTAATGATTCAGAAAGTCGGGCAGTGGCCTAGTTTTCCAGGACTGGAGTCGATTGTGTACTGTGTCTTTGGTCTTAATGGCAGATAGAATACATTTGGAATAGGACACTTGTCTGCTTTTCTACTTTATGAGGCACTGGTTCTCATGAGAGATCCATAGAAAGGTTAGCTCCCTGCAGACTCTGCCTTCCTCAGCCTGGGGTGCTTGTCTGTCCTCACCTCAGCTGTCACAGACTGCTTCCTCTTATCTAGAGTGCCTGTCGTCCTTCTCCACGGCTGATGACCTCTGCCAGAAGCTGGAGGATCTGCAGCAGTTCCAGAAAGGGGAGCCTGAGAGTGAGGAAGAAGTGGATATCCTCAGCCTGTCAGAGCCACTGAAGACAAACATTAAAAAGGAGCAGGAAGAAAAGCAGGAAGAAATGAGGTTCTACCTGCCACCAACCCCAGGCTCTGGATTCGTTGGTGACATCACTCAGAAGGTGGGAGGTTAAGGCTGTGGTACTGTCAGGTCACAGACCACACATTCTGCCTCATGAGCTTAGACACCAGTCTGCCCAGCTGACATGTGATTGGCTTTTACCCATAACTTAGGTGTGTTCCCACTCTCCCATGTAAAAAGGTTGTGTTGGCTACAGAGTAGAGGAGGGTTGTCACAAAGACTTTGCTCCTGGGTTTTTTTCTCATCTGCTTCAGAAGTACTTCTTCTTTTTGAGGCATATTGTGATGTTTTCAGGTCATACTTGAATGAGCTGTCCCCATCCATCCCATACTGTCAACTCCCCGACCCCCTGCATACCAAAGCCTGTGTTCCCTTGTTACTTGGGAGAGAGCTATCCAAACCTGATGATAGGCAGCAGCTCTTTAGCATGAGCCTCTGCTAGCTGCTCAGGATCCAAGGGCAAAGGCAGTGTTCGCCCCCACCCACACCTGCAGGGTGCACACTGGAAGTGGGACGGTGAGTTTCCCAAGGGCTTTGCTTTGCGTCTTGTAAAAATGGCCCTGGAGTCTTGATTTTAGGCCTTCCAAAATATTGCTTATATATTATGAATTCTTGGGAGATTCCATTGGTTCATGATGAGATATTTGGGGATAAAAGCATGATTACATATAGTCCAGAGTGGTTGGAGAGCCCTTCTTGCAGCCAGGGGCCCGTGTGTACCAGAGAAGTTCACTCGATTGGGAAAAGGCTTGCTTCTATTGCTGATGGGACAAACGGCCTTCTTCTGCTCTTGCAGATCGGGATCACCCTGCAGCCTGTGGCACTGCACAGGAACATGTATGCCTCAGTCGTAGAGGACATGATCTTAAAGGTAGGTACCTGGTAGCACTGTGACCAAGGCTGGCCAGTGTGGATTCTAGGTCCTTGTGAGGAAGGGACAGGAGGGGAACAGAGAGGATGACTTTCAAGTCCCTCGTCTCACTTAGGTTTTATGTTTCCTCTTTTGTTTTCTTTTTCCTACTTAAAGTACATGAAGTTGTGTTCTGTCTAAGAATTGAGGGTTTATTGTGCTGAGGATAGAACCCAGGGTCTCATACTTTCCAGGCAGGTAGGCGGTCTGCCAGGGAGTCCCCTGGCTCCCACCTCTATCCTTATGTCTATGAAGAAGTATCCTACTGTGAAAAGTGTCTGCTCTTCTGATAGATAGGGAGAAAACACAGCCATGGCTTTCCCCGGCTTCCCACAGCAGAAACAGCCACAACTGTCCTGTCCTTGGGCAAGGGGTTAAGGAAGATACGGCTTCCATGCCAAGCTTGCTTCTTACCTCAGCTCTTCTTTTCCATTTTTCATCCCTCTGCAAGGGAGGCTTCGGGAGCAGCCCTCACTCACAACCTGCTTTCCTTAGAAAACTGTCCAGTTAATAAAAACCCTTAGTCCAGTTTCTAATATACCTACATCATGACCTCTTAAACAAACAAAGTTCAATTGTTCTTGAGAACTTTGTAATATTTAGTTGGCAGTTATTTCAGAAGTTCGGTAAAGAATGAGGTTGGCTGCATCTCTCCCACTAGTGAGCAGGCGGCTCTTCTGTCAACACCAGTCTTCTATTGTAGGCCACGGAGCAGCTGGTGAGTGACATCCTGAGACAGGCACTGGCGGTTGGATACCAGACAGCATCTCCCAACAGGTACTGGTGCTGATAGTGGAGGCTGAGTGGGTCAGTTACTCTTGAAGATGTTCGTTTTACCCATATGTCAGTGCAGGGCGAGATAGAGTAGGCTGTACTTGAGACGTTAGAGCCTGACAGACTTGGGGATCTATTCTGTAGTTCTGAGGGAGCCTCTTGACTTGAAAGCCTGGCTGTGCCCTCCCAGCTAGTACTTCATAGACCTGCAGGTCTGTGGTATCACAAGGTAGAGCAGGCAGCAGGCTCTCACATTAAAGACAGTATGGTTCATGTGGCAGATTCTAGGGTCGAGATTGAGAAATACTACCTAAGGTGTGTGTCACTGCTGACACACTCTTCCTCTAAGAAACTGGGAAACTAAGCTCTGAAAGGGAGTTGTCTCTACTGCCCTAACTACAGGTCCTATAGTCAGACTCCTTTCATCGCTGTGGACCCTTGGGCTCACTGCACCCCTCTCCTGAGCAGTCAACTGTTGAGTGGGATGCAGTTCCCAGCCTTCTAAGAGATGCAGCTCACATCCTTTTTTCCCTCTTACTCAAAACAATACTCTTCCTACTATGTGGAAGGCTGCCTTGACACTGTAATGTAGTACCTCAGGTCAGGGGCCCCCAAATGAGGATATTAGGTCAGATATACACAGATAACACAGAGGTCTTGAGTAAATGAGGAGGGGAGGAGGAAGAGGTGTTAGTAGCAGTAGTTGAAGAAGTTGGAGTAAAAATTTCCAGGCCTCACCCTGCTTGAAAAGGAGGAGGAGCCATGCTTTCTATGTTCCTGACTGGAGATATGGCAGACTGGGTGATTTGAATGAGAGCATGTAACATCACTCTTGGCTGGCCTCCCATCCTCTGAGATAAGTGATGGATCTATATTTTTATGGTGCTTTGAAACAAACTTCAGTCTGCTAAGACTTAGATGCACACCATTCTCTTCTGTCTGCAACCTCTTTTTATTTCTGTCATTTGGCCAGCATGGCATCCTCATTCCTTTGACCAGAAAGTAAGATTTGAGTCCTGGGTAGGACTACAGATGGAGAAGAATTCATGAAAAGTGTGAGAGGCTGGCTTCAAGCCTTTGCTGTCACCTCCTTCTATAAGAGACGGCCCCTTCAGTATAGTAACTGACTAAATTATTTCTGAATGCATTTGACAAATTGCACCTAATTATACTTTTGGATTTGTTTTGTTTTGTTTGGTTTTGTTGGACTAGGATTCCCAAAGAAATCACAGTGAGTAATATTCATCAGGCCGTTTGCAACATTCCTTTTCTGGATTTTCTCACGAACAAACACATGGGGAGACTGAACAAAGATCAGTGACTGCAGTGAGGAGATCCCCGAAAGGCGGGATGGAAGCTGTGTCTGCACTGTGCAAACTGTGACCCTTGTGCTTGGGGAAAGTTGGTGTTCTCTGTTGGAATGCCATGGCTGCCAAACCATTCCTTCCATCTAACTGCGTGTTACACAAGGGCATCGAGTCCCAGGAGCCCCCCTTTTAAGACAGAGTTGTTTCCAATTCTGGAAGGAAGCTGAATGGACACAGTTCTGTCAGTTTGCATTTCTTTACTCCCACAAGGCTCTGCAGAGTCTTGGTGTGAGGCAACCTGTTCTTTGTCTACGCATACACAGGGTGCTTGCCCCCTCTTTGGAGTGTGCTTGGATTCACCTGAGGCCTGCTTTTCAGAAGGCAAAAATAAGCCCAGCATACTGGGCTGGGGAACTCAGAACAGAGCAAGCAAGTACCTTCTCCCACCTTGCTTCAGCATAGAAGGGCTACACTCTTGGCCAGTGTGAGTCAGCTACAGAGGGGGCAATACACCATGTGGCAAACCCAAGGCCAAGGAGGCTGCACTGAGACTGTCACAACAATGTTAAGGGGTCCCAGCAGAGTTCAGAAGGCATCAGGCCTGTGCCCGTGTAACCCAGGAACTACAAGTTTTAGTGTAGGTATTGACCTTAAAGCCAGGCCCTTGAGCCGCGGATGATCCTCCTATTCATGTGGGCTTCAGAAGCTCCTGCTGCTGCCTCATGTCAAGGGGAGGGAGGCAGCCCCACTGCAAACTTTACTAGGATTGTCCTCTTGGTGGACTGGAGTCCTGTCCTTCCCTGCCAAAGAGTTTTCCCAAGGTGAAAGGGTTGAAACACCTGTGAGTGCCTTACCGTGGGAAGAACTGCTCTAACCCAGTGTGCTAATCTCAGGAGCAGAGCCCCTCAGTGAGAGGTGCAGACAGGAGGCTCTAGCACCAGTACACAGCGCGCAGACCCTGGGGACTCTCCAGTCCTCCTAACTATTATGGGGACACAGGAAAGACCTCAGTCTCAGTTGTAAACGTGTTCTTTTTCTGCTCAAAGGAAACTTGAAATATTTGAGTAAAAGTCAAAGAAATTTACTTAAGCAACGTAAAGCCTGTTCTCTGAGGTTCTGTAGGTGTGTGTGTGTGTGTGTGTGTGTGTGTGTGTGTGTGTGTGTGTGTGTCAGGAAACACTGGAAACAGTGCAGGGAGGATAAAATAGACCTTTAATTCAGCACCTGGGAGCTGTAGGTACAGAAGGGACCCACCGTGCAGGGGCTGGGCAAGCATAGCTGATGGTATAATTGGCTTAAGAAATTGGTCTGCAGACCATACAGCAGATTGACACAGATGTGTCCAGAAGTGGACAGACACCTACACGGTAGAACATCCCAATGACAGCAGATTCATTTGTTGTGATGAAAACGCAAAGAAATTACTTTTTTGCTAAAAAAAAAGATTTAATAGTTCTGTGTATGTTAAAGTTTCAAGTGTTTTTTAAAATCATAATGTGTAATAATTGTGTATCATTTTGTCTACAATAAAACGTTTAGTATTTGCAATGGCTTTTCAGAGTGGAAGCACTGTACTTAGATGGGCTCGTTGGGAGGTGGCCGTGGTATAGGTCTTTGCGGGTTTAAATTGATGTCTTTCCTTCCTTAAAAAAATGCAGCCATGCAATGTACAAGGGTCACAGTTCCATTCAGGTCACTTTACTTGGTGACCATGGGCATAATTATTTCATACAACTTGGGGTAAAGGGAAATGCATAAATGGGTTGTTTCTCAGAAAAGCAGACCCCTTGTCTAAAAGCTAGTTTATCTGGTGAGATAACGTTGGTCTGTAGTGAGGTCTGAATCCCTCCTGTGATGCAGTTCTTATAAAAGAGTGTGTAACAGTCCAGACCCTGCAGAACTAAAGGCTCTAAAGTCCATGCCTTTTACAGGGAGTGTCTGTGAAGAGGTATTGGGATGCAGACTATAGAGATAGCTGGCTGGGAGGCAACTTGACAGAGGGCTAGCAAGAAAGCAGAGCCCTGGAGAGTAAGGCTAGCCGGGGGCATAGGTCCAGTGGCATACCCTATCCAATAGAAGCCGGAAGTCCTGAGTTCTGTCTCTCGAAGCATGGAGCGGTAAGACCTTGCTTCAGCATAAATGGACTTTCAGGCCTTTGATTAGTTGGCCTTGTAATGTACACCTGATTGAGGCAGTTCCCACATTGGTCACTGTGGTTATGGAATAATTAATATTGAATACTCTTCTCAAATTAACAGATTAAACTATTTTTCAAAACTTACAGGATACAAAAGTTACTAAATTTTATAGGAATTTTAGCAGGTATGATAAAGTATTTTAAAATTTGAGCTGGAGAGATGGCTCAGTTGAAGTGCATGCAGTACCTGAGTTCAGTCACCAGAACCCACATAAAAAAGGCAGGCATGGTGGTGCACACTTAAAATCTGAGCACTGGAGAGGCAGAGATGGGTAGATCACTTGAGGCTTGCTATACAGAGAGCCTAACCTACTTGATGAGCTCTGGACCAATGAGAGAAGTGAAGGGTACCTGAAGAATACTTTTGAGTTGTCTTCTGTCCTCAACACATGTACCTGCACATACATGAACACACATCCCCATACATACAGGAGTACACACATATATGTACCTACATATACACCATATGCACACTCGTTCTCAGAGATGAGCCCTGCTCATCCTCCAGTGTATTTTTCTGGTCTTTGTGCACGTTGTGTGTAAGGTGGACTCAGGACCAAGAGAAGAAGGCTGACATTGGTCTTGGTTGCTTCTTGGGCTGCTCATGGAACCGTGTGGCCGTACTCAGATCTGCAATGAGGAGTGCCTTCCTAAGAGCAAGTTTTCATTTCTCATGAGGACTGGCGGCACACTGATGAGGTTCTAGACAACTTGTGATCTAGCAGAGGTCAGCTTCACTTCATGGCCACTATAGTATGACGTTACCAGGAAGGGACTGGTGTGCTTTTTCTATCCAAATGCAGCAGGGTCATGCAACTCTACACCAAGAGTGAATGCAGGGCTGGGTTTGTTGTGCATGTGGTGTGGTCACTAGCAGAGTACAGATGGGGGCTTTTAGCTGGGGCATGCCAGAGTCTACAGCAGGACCAAGAGGACCAGGAAGAGTTAAGCAGAAAAGGACAATTGAGCCATGCTTGACTGGCTTTACCTGTGAATGTTCCCAGCAATCCAGCAGGGTGTAGGTTATAGCAGCCTTACTTTCAAGTGCAGAAGTAGAAATGCCCACTGTCCCTGCTAGTGAGGAAGCAGCACAGATGGCCCCTTTTCCCACTTAAGGATGCAGGAGAAGTGAAGTGGGAAGAAGGCAACACCCACAACACTGGAGGCATCTGCAGCCCGGAGCAAGAAGGGTTTGGAGTTCACAAGCTTCAAGGATATTAGCATAGTTATACTATATTGTGGTCATTATTGAGGTGCCATGGAGATGGGATATGCCTGTGTTTATAACAAGTTGCTGCAGCACAGTTTTGCATTTTACTAAATTGTTAATCTAACCAGCAGGCAATCTTTTCCCTCTTAGGAACACTGAGCATACAAACTGACAAATCTAGAGTAACAGGATCCTTGGTGTATGCATATGGTTTCAATTTTCCCTTTAGAAACATTTCCTGGACCTAAGAGGGAGGCTGGGCCTGCTAACACCTCTGAGGGGAGGGATGCTGTGTGGGAAGTCTGAGCTGCTTCCTCAGCCATGGCTTTGAAACATGAGCCTCACCACCAAAACTAGACACTCCCATAGGGAGAGCCTGGGAAGAAAAGGGAACCACAAGGAAATCCTTATAGTTCTTACCAAACACTGTGCCAAATCTCTCAGACATAGGCTCTTTCCAGTGTTTGAAGGGTTGTGCAAAGGGGAATGGGCTTGTTCCACACAGACATGCTTGCTTGGAATTTATGGAGATGAGTTTTCCAAAGAGAAGATGAGTTGTCCCCTCAGCATGGTAGTGAGTAGCTAAGCAGAGTTGGGGAGCCTAAAGCTCTAAAGGAGATGCTCTCAGACATGCTGCCACTCCTCATGAGTATGCAGGGTAGGCCCTTTGTGTTGAGGGGAGACAAATTAGTAAAACAGGGTTCAGCCCCTAGCAACATGGGATGGGTGCCGTTCATGCTTACAGTGTCCCACTTCTAGGAAATGTTTGCTTGAAACAGTATCATCTTGGCTATAAAGAAAGTATGTTTGAAATTGAAGATATGGATGATCACCCCAAGTTGGCGCTAGCCTCGTGTCCTCTCCAGATGTAAACAATTATCTGCGCAGCTGCTAGGCAGAAAGGCGTGCCAAAGTCACTGAATGTTGGGTGGTGAGCGAACAGCCAATCAGAAGTGAATATGTCACTCTAGACTGTATATAAGCCAGACCCCTTCCACAGCTCAGCCCTTCCGCGTTTTTCCACGTGTGTGATACAGATTAAAAAGCCTCGTTTTGCAGTAACTAGCCGATCTCTGCGTCTCGTGCTTTCTCTCCCACGGATGCAAGGCTCGGGGGTGCGCGTTAGATCTGGTGCCGAGAACCCGGGTATATCCAGGCGCGCGCGGGATTTCCTAGGTTCGGGTGGAATTTCTAGGTGCCGCAGAGGGACCCTGAGACTCGAGGAAGGTTGAAAAACTGCAGGTGCGCGAGGTACACCTTTAGCAGATATGTCTGAAGTAGGGGTCGTGACAAGCGGATTTAAATCCACCGCGGCCACTCCATTAATTAGCCTCTTGCTTATATTGCAATTGTTTTATGGCTACTCGGACATATCAGAACTAAAGTGTGTTGGCAGGCTACAGAGAAGGCCTGGTGATAAAAGGGGGTGTTCAAAGGGAACACGGACTGCTGCAGAGTCCATGGAACCACCGGCAGGTGGGGGAAGGTTGAAGAAAAAAGGAATCTGCCTTTATAAAGGAGTCTTTGGAGAAGCGTCTGAGTTCCGCTACATGCGGCAGACAAAGCAAGCCAGGTGGTGGTGGCACACGCCTTTAATCCCAGCACTTGGGAGGCACAGGCAGGCAGAGGATGCCGCGGCGAAACGTGCAGCCGCCTCTCGTGGGAACGGGAGGCTGCGAGATTGCCTAGGTGCGTGCTGCAGGCCGGTAGGAGAGGCTATTTGTGCTTATTTCACAGGTGAAAACAATTTAATTTGGGACCATGGCTCATGGCAGTGGCGGCGGCTCTCAGTGGCTGGAGCTGGATTCTATAGCCCGGGGTGGGCCAGCTTCAGTCCATCCGTCCTTCAGCCCCTCTCGCCTTCCGGAGCGCAGCCGCGATGGTGGAGCTGGCCACGGCACCCCGAGGTGTGGGTGCAGGAGGCGGAGCTGGAGCTGTCTGAGGATTGGAAAGAAGGAAGCTGGATTACAAGATTTCGGCTCTGACTCTCCTGCCATTTGTGGATGAGTATACCGCTGTGGGCCTTGGTCAGACCTTATGTTTATACAGAAAAGATACAACACGTGTCTTTTAAGGTTTACAGTTTAAATTTAAGGCTTTAAATAAAAGCAAATTCACACAGTCCAGGCCGGTGCCTGGAATCAGCAGGCAGAGGGAGGTTAAGTGCATTTACATTTGAATTAGGACATGCAGGCCTTGGCCACAGAAGCCCAACTGCTTTGTTCTGAGTCTTCACAGACCAGATCCTAGAAATGTGCTTATAAAATATGGTTCAAATTATTTTAATTCCTTTATATTCAAAGTTGTTAAAAACGAGATGCCTTAGATTCCTTTAATATGTGTAACAATTGTTAGAAAATAAGATCGGCTTTTATCCAATATTCTCATGGGACAAAAAAGATTGGTTATTAAATTAATCCAAAATAAAGTTCAAATTTAAGATTTATACAGCCTAACTTGTCTTCTCCAGCTACCATTTCAAAAAATGTTTACATAAAAGATATTTTTATACCATTCCTTTACATTTCTGGTAGAGGTGAAAGGTTTATAGATAATAAATTTATTCATAATGTTTAAGAGCCCATGAAGCGATATTTGTTAAAAATAATTGCTTCAAAAAATGGTTAATGTTTTACTATATATATATATATATATATATATATATATATATACACAAATTTTGTTGCTTTAATACAAAAAGGTAAGAGGTTAAATCTTTTGGTGTGTATTATTCATATGTGATATTTTATTAGTGGATTTCTCTAAAGAAATTTTTTCTGCAAGCTATTGCTTCAATATAATGAGCTTTAAAAATTTTTTAAATACTTGTTACTTCAAAAAAAAGGATTCAAAGACAGTGTCTTTCAATATTTGAGTCAATTTGGCGTTAAAAATAGCTCAGCCATTAAGGCTGGACTTAATTTAAAATATAAAGGCTAAGCTCCCAGCGGGCACGTGGTGACTCACAACCATTTGTGGTGGGGATCTAACGCCATCTTCTGGCTTGTGAGTGTACATGCAAAGGAAAATAGTTTACTTTTAATCTTGATTTGCTCTTAGCGATTTTTAAAAGTTGTTAAAAGATATTATTTGACTAAAACCTCATCTTAAGCTTAACATAGGAGGATTTAAAACCTTTATTTAATGTTTTCAAAGGAATGTAAGTCCTAAATTAAATCATATGTGTATTTTCTTAAATTTACCCTGCTTCAACACAATTAAATTATGTGCTGTAGCCACTGTTTTAAATGTTAAAAAGGGGTATATCTGCCTCTGTCTTGTTAAATATGTTTCATGAAGTGCAGAATGTTTCGGCTACAAGATTTAATATCTCTAGCCATTTAAATAACATTAAAATTAATAAGGTGTTTAAAAATGCATCTACACAACCGGTGTTGGTGTGTGTAGACCCTTTATTTTTCTTTATGTTATCCAACTTTCAGAATAATTCTGATATCTTGGATTGTAAGAATGTTACATGCTTTTTGGCACAATGCTGGAATGGATCACTAGACCTAGCCTTGGTTGTGCATGTGCCTACCTTTGTGCCCATCTCAGTACATCATTATGGAGACTTAAAAGAGACTTTGGTCAATCAGAGAGTTGATTGGCTCCAAGCCCATGTGAAGCAGCTCACGGATGTGGTTCAAATAAGCTGAGTGTCAGCAGCCCCACTTCCAGGTGTTACACCTCTGAGATTTGTGAATGATGCATTTACTAAAAGCCATAATCTTTCTGCTTATTTAAAAGGAAAGTGGAATGGGAAGCTGGACCAGGTACAGCAGCAATTGCAAATCCGGATTTCCAGTCTTGATGGAGTGCGGATGGAACCTGTTTCCCGTGGAGATTTTACTTCTCAAATTTCTTCTGCCCTTTTCTTTCTTTCTTTCTAAAGAGCGGGAATAGGCCTGCTTGGTACAGCCCTATGATGTGAATTAGTATTCATAGATGGTTGGTTTGTAAGCTCAGAGCCCAGCAAAAAACATGACAAGGTAGCTAAAGCCTAAGCACTTGCAGCCTTAGAGCAAGCGTCTCCCTGAAATTTGACTATCTAGGCTAAGAAAGTAGCCAATTGACTGAGGCTCTCAGTCGTTGCACCCCAAGGGGCTCAGCCCATTGCACTGGGACGATGAGAGCTCTAAGTCCAACCAGCCCTTGCCTAAATAATTGTGGTACCTAATAGTAGGTTGACAGCCCTTGCACTCCTGGGAACTATACTCCATTGCACAGGAATGGGTGTCAATGCCTCTTTACAGCTCCTTAGCCCTTGCACCCAGAGGACTGGTTTCCATTGCACCTGGTTAGGGTAAGGGAAAAATCTTCGGGCTATAAGCTCTTGATCACTTATTCCCCCAAGATGGAGTTTGCTTGATCGGGTTTGAGTTTGAATCTTAATTGGTACTACATTTAATAGGCAAAAGGCTGTTTCATTTTAATAATTTAAACAGGGGGAGATGTAAGGAGCCGCAATATAATCTGCCACCCCAAGTTGGCGCTAGCCTCGTGTCCTCTCCAGATGTAAACAATTATCTGCGCAGCTGCTAGGCAGAAAGGTGTGCCAAAGTCACTGAATGTTGGGTGGTGAGCGAACAGCCAATCAGAAGTGAATACGTCACTCTAGACTGTATTTAAGCCAGACCCCTTCCACAGCTCAGCCCTTCCGCGTTTTTCCATGTGTGATACAGATTAAAAAGCCTCGTTTTGCAGTAACTACCCGATCTCTGCGTCTCGTGCTTTCTCTCCCATGGATGCAAGGCTCGGGGGTGCACGTTAGACAATACAGTTATTAACATTCAGAACATCTATCTATGGTCAAACATTACATTAGGTTTTTAAAAAGGTAATGTAGTTATATGTTTGTCAGATGGCTCAGAAGGTGACTGCCTGGCACAAGCCTGACAGCCCGAGTTGGATCCCTGGAACCCAAGGCAGAAGGGGAAGAGGAGTGACTTTCTAAAGTTGTCCTCTGACCTGCTCACCCCCTTCTCCCCCCACGCACTAATATATATTAAATATTTTTAAAACATCGTGACAGCAAGAATAGGATCATGAAAGAAGCTGAATGTGTATGAATTCATTTTGTACTAAGAATTAGGATGATCCATCTGTTTGGGAGGGGAGGTGTGAGGGTGTTAAGGTGGTATTTGTTATTTTTATTCCTAATTCCCCCACTATGAGCATTCATTAATCTTCTGTGTAGAAAGAGAGGCAGGAAGTCCTCAGCTGTTCAAAGCTGAGCAGCTAAGGGAGCAAAGGACCTTCCTTAAGTGGGGTCTTGAACAGAGCAGGCACTGGTCCTGGGCACAGCGTGAGGCGTGGGATGGGGGGCCGTGCACCGCCCTCAGTGCTCACCCCACAGAAGTTAAAAGAGAACTATCTGAGAGTAAAGGAGGAGGAACCGAGGGAGGGGGTACTCCCTTGTGAGGTGCGCTCATCCTGGATCCCAGGGTAGGGAGCAGACGGGAAGGCAAGGCTGTGCCTACAGTGTCAGGAAGGGATGACCCTGAGGCTCCCCTGCCACTCTCCAGATCCTGTGGTATTCAGGCTCCATGCTCTCCTCGCCCCCCCACCCCGCTTCGGGACTCCAGGACTCAGTTTCCTCCCACCACAGGTAGAGATTCCAAGTGTTCCTTTGCCACAGTCAGCTACCCACATGGTTGCTACTACAGCTGTGTCCGCGTCCCCGACCGGAAGCACGTAGACCGTCCGGGTTGGGGGCGCCAGGGACTGGCCCCTGCGGCCGCCAGACCCAGGTGTGCGCTCTTGAGCCACATCCCGGGACCCCTCGCACGCAGTTCGCACACTGAAATCCCGCTGGTACTGGGTGAGCTGCACAGCGCGGCTAGGCTCCCGCGCGCCTGCAACCGACGGGCTCCCGTAGGAGACGCTGCAGTCCACGCCGGGCTCCTCGCTCCCCGGGTCCGAGTAACCGTGCAGAGTTAGCGGCACCTCTACATCTAAGCGGTCCAGCTGGTTCCAGCGCCGGGCCAGTCAGCACAACCGGCTGATGCAGGGCCAAGCCATGTCGCTTGGCCGCGCGCCTGTCACCCGCACGCGCATTACCCCGCAGCCCCTGCGCAGCTCTGTGCCTGACCAGGACTGCCTGCGGGCAGTCTTCCTGGTTAAACACAGAGTTCCTGTTGAGGCCCACATTCTGCCTCAACACTTCTGCCTCAGCACTTTGGGGGCTAAGTGCTCTGGTCAAGAGAGAGTGTGGCTCTTGGGGCAAGAGATGCGAAGAATGGAGACAAGACAGAGATTCTGATCAAGTCTCGTTTATTGAAGGGAATTCTGAGCTATCTTTAGGCTTTTGCCACGTGCCTTGTAGGTGTTGATATGACGTAAGCCTTACAGGCGTCTATAGCGTGGACAGCACGTGCACCGCAATGCCTTGCAGGCGTGGATAGCATGTGTGCCTTACAGGCATGTATGGCATAGATAGCACGTGGACAGCACGTGAACCGCATGCCTTGCAGGCGTGGCCACCACGTGCACCTTGCAGCTGGGGGCAGTAAACAGCAACACAAAATATGTGGGATATCAGAGTGTGCTTCAGCTGTTGTAGGCTATTGAAAACCAAATCTTTCCGTCAGGGTATATGGTTCCAGATGGCTGCAAAGATGATCTAGCCGCTTTCTACTAAAGTCGGCTCCGAACAAGTTCCCCCGAATGTGAGCTCAGAAATCAGACCTGGGCTTCACAGAGGGCGAGGCCTGAGGGAGGCATTTCCTTGCGGTCACTCTGCCTGCTTTTCTTTAAAGGAACAATCCATCAAGAAGGCTCCGATGGCGGAGCCAGGGGACTCTGATGAGGCTTGTGGACACGGGTGGCTGCAAAATAGAGTTTCAGCTGTGCTAAGGGGGCTCGGTGGTCACCCTGAGTGGAAGTAGTGGTCAACAAGGAGGGTGATGCAAGTGAGGACTTGGAACCATGTTTTCCGAAAAATCCATTTGAGTCAGCTCGTGAACCGCCATTTGCCATTTACTGTGCTGTTTTAAATGGGTGACAACCAATCCAGTTTTCCAGTGAACTGTCATGAGCTCCCAATCATCCTTTTTCTAGGTTGTAAAACCCCAAACTGGTTTTCTTTTCCTGATATGCATGTGTGCTTGTTTCATTGCAGAGCTATATTCCAACCTGAATGAAGGTCAGTTAAATACAGAGACAACCTCCAGCTGCCCTCCCAAGGCTTCCCAAGTGTATCCTGCATGCACTTAGACCTGCAATCATACAAGTGGTGGTAGTTACACTAAGTTCTGGCTGAACCTGGAAAGTATCCAGTCTGCACCTCAGAGGACTGCCCAGTCTGGGCCAGTTGGTCAGCTCATCTCCCTCAACTTGGTTAGCTGGAAGTTGTACTGGAGTGGCATACCATTGCTGGTTTAACACCCCAAGTTTGGCTATGGCCCCATACTGACAGTTAACTCTGGAGCTGGAAAACCTGTACCAAAGGAGCATTCATGGGTGTGGTGGTTAGAATAAGCTTGGCCCTGGGAGTGGCACTATTAGGTATAGCCTTGTTGCAGTAGGTGTGGCCTTGTTGGAGGAAGTATGTCACTGTGCGGGTGGACATTGAGACCCTCCTCCTAACCGTGTAAGAGTCAGTCTTCTTCTAGTGGCCTTCAGATGAAGATGTAGCTCTCTCAGCTGCGCCTGCACCATGTCTGCGTAGATGTTGCCCTATTCCCACCTTGATGATAGTGGACTGAACCTTAATGATAGTAAGCCAGGCCCAATGAAATGCTGTCCTTATAAGAGTTGCCTTGGTCATGGTGTCTGTTCACAGCAGTAAAACCCTAACTAAGACAATGGGGACCCCCAAAAGTCTTCTCTCAGTCAGAACCAACTGACTTTGTGAAGCAGGAACTAGTCTTTGGATTAGTCAACCTGGCAGATGAAGGTTAGGTCTGAGAAGGAAAGTGTTCATTTCTGTTTATAATGGAAGCCAAGGCTTGAGCTGGAGGCAGGAAATTGGAAGCAGAAACTCCAGAAGCGTCCATGGAAGACTAACATTCTTTCCTGTCTTGTTTCCAGGCTCATGTTCAGTCCCATATCACACTGACATTATTACCTAGAGAATAAAGAAATTACAGGGCTCATGAGAAGTAAAGGAGCAAATAATTAAAATGTTGAAAATGTTCCTAACTCAAGCAGACACATCCAACAGCATAGATGCAGTGAAGGAAAGACACCTCCACAGGGCAGACAAAAGACTGGATGGCTTCTCATTTATCAGGCTAAGTGGTGCTTGTTTCTGCTTAAAAAAAAAGTTGCAAATATGGCTGGGTGTGGTGGTGCATATTGTTAATCCTGGCATAAGGGAGGCAGAGGCAGGCAGATTTCTTTCATTTCTGGGCCAGCCTGGTCTAGTAAGTGAGCCCATCCAGCTCTCTGTTATTGAAAGCCCATATTGGAATCAAAAATACCTCTCCAAATCAACAACAAAAAACAACAAAAACAAAAAAAACCCCAAACCACACCAAGTAAACAAACAAACAAACCAAAAACCCAAAATAATGTCACTGCTTTTGGAGTCACCAAAGTCGTCTTCCTTGCCTAATGGCTCCTGCTAAATCCCCATGGACAACAATGGGGGCACAGTGGTTTTGTTTTTGTTTTTTGTTTTTTTGTTTTTTGTTTTTTTTTGCCTTGGGAAGGAAGTCAAAGAAAGGGCAGTTTGACTGACAGGTTTTTAGGAAACTGCTCTTGGAGACTAAACCAGTGCTGGCTTCAGCAGGCTCCATCAGTCCCAGCGAATGTGTGGTTTCTCAGATCCAAGGCTAGACTGAGCTGGATCCAATTTCCCAGATCAGGCCATGAGCATAAACAGCAAGCACTGCCAGCGCTAGCACTCCCCTGCCGCCAGGCGCCCCTCTTCCGGTCTGAGGCCTGGGCCGGACCTCTGCCAGGCCAGCTTGTGGGGTACCCCGGATTCCGCCAGACACATTCTGGGGGAATCCATAGAACCCATAGCCAGTGCTAGCACTCCCCTGCCGCCACGCGCCCCTCTTCAGGTGTGAGGCCTGGGCCGGACCTCTGCCAGGCCAACTTGTGAGTGCACCCCGGATTCCATTCCGCCAGACACATTCTGGGGGATCCATAGAACCCATAGCCAGTGCTAGCACTCCCCTGCCACTGCACGCCCCTCTTCCGGTCTGAGGCCTGTTGGTGAGTGCAACCCAGTTACTGCTGCCAGACACATTCTGGGGGCTCCACAGATCCCACAACCAGCTTTAGGTAGGAAAACCCACATATTACCCTGAACTCATAGCTGGGTGCCCTGAGTGCTCAGAATCCAGCAGATACCCCCACCCCCACCCCTGCCGGCTAGCACCCCCCTTCAGCCCATCTCCCGGGTCTGAGGCCTAGACCAGACCTCTGCCAGGTCTGCAGTTGTGTGGACCCCGGATTCTGCCTGAGACATACTGGAAGGTCCACTCAACCCAGAGCCACAGAGGAACAACTGAACTCAGAGTGTCAAACAACATATCCTGAGATATCCAAGAGGAGACACTGCACCCAGAACAGCAGACAAATAGCTGGACTGCTACCTTGGAGGCACCATATCCTGAGGCATTCTAGAGATACCACCATAATCAGTGCAGCTAGAAAAAATCATAGAGACATCTGGACCCCTAGAAGACCAAACACAAGCGAGACAACTGGAAAGGCAGGCTACAATCAGAGACAGAAGCACAGGTAGCACTAGATTTAACCAGATGGCAAAAGGCAGGCACAAGAACATAAGCAACAGAAACCAAAGTTACATGGCATCATCAGAACCCAGTTCCCCCATCATAGCAAGCCCTGAACACCCCATCACACCAGAAAAGCAGGATTCAGAATTAAAATCACTTCTCATGATGATGATAGAAGACTTTAAGAAAGACATAAATAACACTCTCAAAGAACAGATAGAAACCCTTAAAGAGGAAACACAAAAATCCCTTAAGGAATTGCAAGAAAATGCAACCAAACGGGAGAAGGAATTAAACAAAACCATGCAGGATCTAAAAAGGTAAGTAGAAACAATAAAGAAATCACAAAGGGAGAATACCCTGGAGATAGAAAACTTAAAAAATCGATCAGGAGTCATAGACACAAGTATTACCAACAGAATACAGGAGATGGAAGAGAGAATCTCATGTGCAGAAGATACCATGGAAAACATTGACACAACTGTCAAAGAAAATGCAAAATACAAAAAGCTACTAACCCAAAATATACAAGAAATCCAAGACACAATGAGAAGGCCAAACCTAAGGATAGTAGGAATAGATGAGGGGGAAGACTCCCAACTTAAAGGACCAGTAAATATCCTCAACAAAATTATAGAGGAAAACTTCCCTAACCTAAAGAAAGAGCTGTCCATAAATATACAAGAAGCCTACAGAACTCCAAATAGTTTAGACCAGAAAAGAAATACTTCCCGCCACATAATAGTCAAAACATCAAATGTACAAAACAAAGAAAAAATACTAAAAGCAGTAAGGGAAAAAGGCAAAGTAACATATAAAGGCAGACCTATAAGAATTACACCAGACTTCTCACCAGAGACCATAAAAGCCAGAAGATCCTGGACTGATATCATACAGACCCTAAAAGAACATAAATGTCAGCCCAGACTACTATACCCAGCAAAACTGTCAATCATTATTGATGGAGAAACCAAAATATTCCATGACAAATCCAAATTTACACAGTATCTCAACACAAATCCAGCACTTCAAAGGATAATTGGTGGAAAACTCCATCACAAGGAGGGAAACTACAACCTAGAAAAAGCAGGAAAGTAATCTTCTACAAACCGTAAAAGAAGGTAGCTACACAAACATATCTCCACTGCCAATAACAAAAATAACAGGAAAAAACACTCATTTTTCCTTACTATCTCTTAATATCAATGGACTCAATTCTCCAGTAAAAAGACACAGACTATCAGACTGGATACGTAAACAGGACCCAACATTTTGCTGCATTCAGGAAACACACCTCTGTGGAAAGGACAGACACTACCTCAGAGTAAAAGGTTGGAAAACAATCTTCCAAGCAAATGGTCCCAAGAAACAAGCTGGAGTAGCAATTCTAATATCAAATAAAATCAGTTTTCAACCAGAAGTAATCAAAAAAGATAAAGAAGGACACTTCGTATATTCATCAAAGGAAAAATGTACCAAGAGGAACTCGCAATTCTCAACATCTATGCCCCAAATGTAAGGGCACCCACATATATAAAAGACACTTTACTAAAGCTTAAAGCATACATTGCACCCTACACAATAATAGTGGGAGATTTCAACACCCCACTCTCAGCTATGGACAGAACATGGAAACAGAAACTAAATCGAGACACAATGAAACTAACAGAAGTTATGAACCAATTGGACCTAACTGACATCTATAGAACATTTCATCTTAAAAAAAAAGAATATACCTTCTTCTCAGCACCTCATGGTACCTTCTCCAAAATAGACCATATAATTGGTCACAAAACAGGCCTCAACAGGTACAAAAAGATTGAAATAATCCCTAGTACCTTATCAGACCACCATGGGTTAAGACTTGTCTTTGACATAGACAAAAACAACAGAAAGCCCACATACACTTGGCAACTGAACAATGCTCTACTCAATGATGACTTGGTCAAGGAAGAAATTAAGAAAGAAATTAAAGACTTTTTAGATCTAAATGAAAATGAGGACACATCATACCAAAACATGTGGGACTCATTGAAAGCAGTACTAAGAGGAAAAATCATAGCTCTAAGTGCTCACAAAAAGAAAGTGGAAAGAGCATACATTAACAACTTGACAGCAAACCTGAAAGCATTAGAACAAAAAGAAGCTAGTATACCCAAGAGGAGTAGACGGCAGGAAATAATCAAACTCAGGGCTGAAATCAACCAAGTCGAAACAAAAAGAACTATACAAAATATCAAAAAAGCCAGGAGCTGGTTCTTTGAGAAAATCAACAAGATAGACAAACCCTTAGCCAGACTAACCAAAGGGCGCAGAGACAGCATTCAAATTAATAAAATCAGAACTGAAAAGGGAGACATAACAACAGAAAGAGAAGAAATTTAAAAAATTATCAGATCCTACTACAGAGGCCTATACTCAACAAAATTGGAAAATCTGGAGGAAATGGACAATTTTCTAGATAGATACCAGGTACCAAAGTTAAACGAGGAGCAGATAAACCACCTAAACAGTCCCATAACGCCTAAAGAAATAGACACAGTCATTAAAAATCTTCCCACCAAAAAATGTCCAGGGCCAGATGGTTTCAGTGCAGAATTCTTTCAGACCTTCAAGGAAGACCTAATACCAATCCTCTTCAAGTTATTCCATCGAATAGAAACAGAAGGAACACTACCCAATTCATTCTATGAAGCTACCATTACACTCATACCTAAACCACAGAAAGACCCAACAAAGAAAGAGAACTACAGACCAATCTCTCTTATGAATATTGATGCAAAAATACTCAATAAAATTCTCGCAAACCGAATCCAACAACACATCAAAACAATTATCCATCAAGATCAAATAGGCTTTATCCCAGGAATGCAGGGATGGTTCAATATTCGGAAATCCATCAATGTAATCCACTACATAAATAAACTCAAAGAGAAAAACCACATGGTCATCTCACTGGATGCTGAGAAAGCATTTGACAAAATTCAACATCCCTTCATGTTAAAAGTCTTGGAAAGATCAGGAATACAAGGCCCATATCTAAACATAGTAAAAGCAATATACAGCAAGCCAGTAGCCAACATCAAACTAAATGGAGAGAAACTTGAAGCAATCCCACTAAGATCAGGGACTAGGCAAGGCTGCCCACTCTCACCTTACCTATTCAATATAGTACTGGAAGTCTTAGCCAGAGCAATTAGACAACAAAAGGAAGTCAAAGGGATACAGATAGGAAAGGAAGAAGTCAAAATTTCACTATTTGCAGATGATATGATAGTATACTCAAGTGAACCTAAAACTTCCACCAGAGAACTCCTAAACCTGATAAACAACTTTAGCAATGTGGCTGGATATAAAATCAACTCAAACAAATCAGTAGCCTTCCTCTATTCAAAGGATAAACAGGCAGAGAAAGAAATTAGGGAAACGACACCCTTCACAATAGCCACAAATAAAATAAATTATCTTGGAGTGAATCTAACCAAGCAAGTGAAAGATCTGTATGACAAGAACTTCAAGTCTCTCAAGAAAGAAATTGAAGAAGATCTCAGAAGATGGAAAGATCTCCCATGCTCCTGGATTGGCAGGATTAACTTAGTAAAAATGGCTATCCTGCCAAAAGCAATCTACAAATTCAATGCAATACCCATCAAAATTCCAAATCAATTCTTCATAGAGATAGAAAGAGCAATTTACAAATTCATTTGGAATAACAAAAAACCTAGGATAGCAAGAACTATTCTCAACAATAAAAGAACCTCTGGGGGAATCACCATTCCGGACCTCAAACTGTACTACAGAGCAGTAGTTATAAAAAAAACTGCTTGGTATTGGTACAGAGACAGACAGGATGATCAATGGAATAGAATTGAAGACCCAGAAATGAACCCGCACACCTATGGTCACATGATCTTTGACAAGGGAGCTAAATCCATCCAGTGGAAAAAGGACAGCATTTTCAACAAGTGGTGCTGCCTCAAATGGAGGTGAACATGTAGAAGAATGCAAATTAATCCATTCTTATCCCCCTGCACAAAGCTCAACTCCAAGTGGATAAAGGACCTTCACATAAAGCCAGATACACTGAAACTATTAGAAGAGAAGTTGGGGAAGACCCTCGAATACTTAGGCACAGGGGAAAAGTTCCTGAACAGAACACCAATGGCTTATGCTCTAAGATCAAGAACTGACAAATGGGACCTCATCAAATTGCAAAGCTTCTGTAAGGCAAAGGACACTGTCAACAAGACAAAACGGCAACCAACAGATTGGGAAAAGATCATTACCAATCCTACATCCGATAGGGGGCTAATATCGAATATTTACAAAGAACTCAAGAAATTAGACACCAAACAACAAAATAACCCCATTAAAAATGGGGTACAGAGTTAAACAAAGAATTCTCAACTGAGGAAACTCGAATGGCCGAGCAGCACCTTAAGAAATGTACAACATCCTTAGTCATCAGGGAAATGCAAATCAAAACAACACTGAGATACCACCTCACACCAGTCAGAATGGCTAAGATCAAAAACTCAGGTGATAGTAGATGTTGGCGAGGATGTGAAGAAAGAGGAACACTCCTTCATTGTTGGTGGGGTTGCAAGCTGGTACAACCACTTTGGAAGTCAGTCTGGCGGTTCCTCAGAAAATTGGATATAGCACTACCTGAGGACCCATCTATACCACTCCTGGGCATATACCCAGAAAATGCCCCAACAAATAACAAAGACATATGCTCCACTATGTTCATAGCAGCCTTATTTATAATAGCCAGAAGCTGGAAAGAACCCAGATGCCCTTCAACAGAGGAATGGATACAAAAAATGTGGTACATTTACACAATGGAATATTACTCAGCTATTAAAAATAATGAATTTGGGAAATTCTTAGCTAAATGGATGGAACTAGAAAATATCATCCTGAGTGAGGTAACCCAATCACAAAAGAACACACATGGTATTTACTCACTGATAAGCGGAGATTAGCCCAAAAATCTGAAACAACAAAGATTCAACTACCAGACGACATGAAGCTCATGAAGAAGAAAGAACAAGTAAGGATGCCTAGGTCTTTCTTAGAAGGAGTAACTAAATACCCAAGGGAGCAAATATGGAGTCAAAGTGTGGGACAGAATCTGAAGGGGGGGGGTGTAGGGAGACCATTCCATCTGGGTATTCATTCCATGGGCAGTCACCAAAAATAGACGCTGATAGGGATGTCAGGATGGGAAAGCTGACAGCAGCCAGATAAGGCTATCTCCTTAGAGGTCCCCCAGAGTCGGACATACCCAGAGACAGATACCCACAGCTATCCATTAATCTGATCAAAGGTTCCCAATGGAGGAGTTAGAGAGTAAGTAGAAGGAACCTTAAGGGCTGGTGGCCCCGTGAGGAGAGCAACAATACCAACCAGCCAGAGCTCCCCAGGGTCTAAACCACCAGCCTAGGAGCACATATGGAGAGACACATGACTCCAGCTGTATATGTAGGGGAGGATGGCCTTGTTGGGCATAGGTGGGAGACAAGATCATTGGTACCCTGAAGGCTGAGCACTGAGGGGGGGGAATCTGAGGGTGTGGAGGGGGGCTGGGAGTAGGTGGGTAAACACCTTCATAGAGGCAGGAGGAGGGGGGATGGGATAAGGGGTTCCTGGGTGATGGGGAAAATATGGTAAGGAGATAAAATTTGAAATGTAAATATTATATCCAATAAAAGGGGAAAAATAGAAAAGTGGTTAGAACCAACATTCTTAATAAAATGTCAGTCCTCTTTAAAAAAAAAAGCTATCTTGATACTAAAAGTTGTTTTGAGAATTGTATATTGCAGAATGATCAGCCTTGGTGTATCTACTCAACAAGCAAGCTGGGCAGACCTGCTCAAACCTCTGAGGTCCGGGAAGTCCATCTGGAGGTAGACACAGTATCAGAGGATTGTCAACTTGCTCTCCCCCCCCCACTCCTCTTCTAATATCTCAACGCCCATAATCAGCTTGAAGAAGCTAATGAAGAGTCAGTGCCCCTATTCCCTGGGCTTGGGGACTAAGGTGGTAAATGTTGGGCTGTCTCTCTAGGGAAAAGTAGAGGTTTTGTCGGAATAGAGAGGATTAGCTAGGGTTTATTGCATAGCCATCACCTATTAGTAGAAATCTGTATAATTAATATCAAGATGAAGATATAAATTCTTAAATGGCACCAATTTACTTTGATTACAAATTTTAAGATTCTCATTGGCATGAGCTTCTTAGTGATATAAGAGTGAGGTGAATATTGTTACTCCCATAGGCATTGTACCAGTATAACACATTTAGGAATACAAAGCTTAGACCCAGTTCTTCTTTAACTTTTTTAACGGATTTGAGATGGTCAGCCTGTGAGTTAAGGGACTATAGCAAATTCATGACTTGGAGTTTATTATAAGGGTGTTCTCTATGTTTTATTTAGAAATAGCTGAGTGGAGTTAACAGGCAACAGTCCAGATTACCTTACATGGATAGCTGGTTTTCAAAACATCAGAAATCCTTAGAATTGACATGACAAACATTTCAGTATTATTGTTCATTTTCATTAGAGACCTGTCTGCTCCAGACAGCTTCCTATATTAAATTCTAAGAAGAAATTGAGCATCCTTGGAGTTACTCCAGTTACTCCTAGTGGTGAGACAGCCACTAGGCAAGAATTGCCAATTTCCTTCTACAGACAAATTACTGTCCAGAAAAGGACACACTTGCAGAATAGTTGACTGATTATATCTGCCTAGACAGAGTAATCAGCCCTTAATAATTCTGCAGCACTAAGGTCTTTCAGATGATCCTGGGCCAGAAGGCAGAAGAACAGATGCTCCATCGTTTTGAAGTAGAGAGACTGTCCAGGTGTTCAGAGGTCTCTATAAATTGGCTAAGTTTTAGAAACTATGATTTGTGCTTCCCACAATTATAGTTAACTCAGTCATTCTGGATTTCTGATGGGATTGAAAACATATAGCTATTGACCTTAAGAGAAAAGACTTGAGTGGATGGTCATCAGCTGACATTCATCCTAAAGCCAGGTTCAGAACTACATGTTTTAGTTAGAATAGATGACAGAGGAGCTGGTTAGTCAACAAAAGGATGGACTGGGTATTAGGACTATCCTGTACCTCACTGGTACAAATTGGCATAATTATGTTCTAATTGTATTTTGAGAGAAAAGTTTCATTTTAACAGGAAGGGTGATGTGTAGGAGGAGCTAAGGTAAGAGGAGTACTGAGAGGAAGAAAAGGAGTAAGAAGAGGAGAAGAAGAAAGAGAGGAGAAGCTAGGTGAAGAAAGAGAGAAAGAGGGGGGAGACAGGGAGGCAGAGGTTCAAGTATCTCCACCAGTCAAAGATAGTTGTTATATCTAGGTTGGTCAGTGGGTTACACCTCTGATTGAACAATTCCAAACTTATAAAGCCTATGATTAACATTATGTTTAAAAAATGTATAAATGCAAAAAGGAAAAGGGGGCATGGGATAGGGGTTTCCTAACGAGGGTGGGGGGGGGATGGGGAAAGGGGATGCCATCTGAAGTGTAAATAAAATATCTAATAAAAAAAAAGAAAAAAAACATAAAGAAAAAAAACAAAAAACAGCAAGCACGCTCCTATCATAGTAGTTTGATCCAGGCGTTCCAATTGGTCAGCGTGCGAATGCCTGTGTTTTGATGCGTTGCTTGGCAACAGTGGGATTGGACTTCGGTTGACAGGAGTACCTGTGCTGCCTGGACTCTATCCTACTGAGCTTGCTTTGTGGGTGCTTTGTCGTGGTGGTGGTGGTGGTGACAAAGCTCACTTGGCTTCCTTTTGTGTTGGTTGAGAGTGGCCAACAACCAAGGGGGAGGGGAAGAGGGAGGGGCAGGGAGAGGGTGACTTGGGGTGGGTGGGTGGGGGAGTTCCACCATGAAGAAGTTCTTTGGCAACTGGAATCTAAGGCGTTCTTCCTCTGGCCCCTCCACCAGCCAGAGGGAGTCCTTCCCGAGCCCTGATGCTATTGTTCCCCACGCCTTCAGACAGCTCAAAAGCTACAATGCTTTTGGAAAGATCCACAAGGCTGCGAGCCGGGGTGCTGCTGTCATAGTTCAGTGCAGACTCATGCTTGAAAGAAATGGTGTCAATGACCGAGACAAGAATGACAGGTAATTGGGACTGAGAGTCACGGCCAAGGCACAGGTTGGGAGTCGAGTGGAGGAAGATGTGTCAGCTTTCCTAAGTAGCCCAGAAAACTAGAGAGGAGGGAACTGCCAATGCCTTCAGTTCTGGTGACTAGTATGTTGACCTTTGTCATTAAGATGTCTTGGGAATCAAAGGTGCTAATCTCTGAACTTGGCAGTTATTCTACTGTTCCATGAATGCGGGGTGGGGGTGGGGACGCTGCTGACCTAGAACTGTTCACCACTCAACTCCCTTGATACTTGAATTTCTTTACGTTTTGATACCCAGCCTTCCTTTTTTCTGTGATTGCCTGATGTACCTGTTTCTCTCCCAGGCTCTATAGTAGGCTGATACGTTCATGTTATTAAATTTCATTCCTTCAGTGCCCCAAAATAACTCACTTAATAGTAATAACCACGCTTTCAGTTTGGCGTCTGAGTTCACCTATGGGGGAAATATACAGAGAATCACGTATACGGCAAGTATACGTGAACTCCTGCAATGCTAACATTAATCTTTGGAGTCATTTTCAAAGGCTCTTTAGCTGACAGCCAGGCTTCTGGAAACTATGGTCTTATCATGCAGCCCAGGGCAGAAATTCAGGACCACATGTTTATCTTTTGGAAGGCTTAGCTCTCCTCGGCCAGCGGAGAGCCACCCATGCTGCTTCCCCTTCACTCCTTGACATCTCTTTGTGTTTTTCATCATCTGCAAACTGTACAGTAGCTTTGGTTTTCCCTCAGCTCTTTTGTGTAGAGTGTGTTGTTACCTTCATTTTTTTTCAAGCTGTACAATCCAATGAATTCATATCCAATATGTCAGCCTTGTTAGATGGCACCTTTATTTTTTCTTTATCTGTGAATTCTGCCATGAACACGTGGAGAAATATTATTATACATTTATTGGTAATAAAGTATCTCTTGTGACATGCAAGTTTATGACTTTTTTCACATAATTATTTTATACTATTTGTACTGTATATTATCTTGTACTATTATACTGTATATATTCTAAAAGCAGTTAATGCCTTTAGAAGTAAAGAATAGATCTTAATGCAAAACTGAAAATTCATTATGCAATCATAATATTATATACTTACAGGTTTGTTACATATAAATTATTAGACATCATTTTAGTTGAAGTTTTCTGAAAATATGACATTGAATATGTTTATCTCAAATACAGGTTTTCTTTCCATTTATACAACTTTTCCTTCAAGAGGTATAATGACTGCAGTCATAATAGTGAGAAGGAAAAATGACTTCAAACTGAAAATCTGTCTTAAATATGCTCATTACTTTTATCAACCTTCTTTTTTGTTTGTTTGTTTGTTTGTTTTTGGTTTTTCGAGACAGGGTTTCTCTGTGTAGCCCTGGCTGTCCTGGAACTAACTCTGTAGACCAGGCTGGCCTCGAACTCAGAAATCTGCCTGTCTCTGCCTCCCAAGTGCTGGGATTAAAGGCGTGCGTGCCACCACCTCCCGGATTTTGTCAACTTTCAAAAGAAAGTGTTTTAAAGCTGAGATACACAAATCATATGTAGTGCTTCGTCCTAGAACAGGAGGAAGACAAAAGCTTAGGTTAGATATGTTGAAGGAAAAATCAGAGATGTTCACAGAAAAAGCAAAAGTGGCTTCTTCCTAAAATCAGGAGATTATAAATATAGGCACAAGAGCACAAGTATGAGCTTTATAAATTTGTATGCATTTGCATGTTGGAAAATTTAGGACAGGATGATCATTTACCTCTCATTATGCTTGGTAAACACCAAATGGTTATATACGTCCATATATGAATACCAGCAGTTTGAAAATCCAATTGGCATCCTCTGTGACAACTTCATTCTTTCTTAGAGAGTCTGCATAATGCTCTCTATATTTTCACTGGCCATTGTCTTATTTATATCTCTGGTACAGTTTGTATTTTATCTTGAACATCAGGTACTCATCACAAAACTTTTTAAGGGTCATTTTACTATTTCCATGGCTTCATTTCTGTTAGATCAAACACCCTGACAAAGCAACATACTGAAGAAAAGGGGGGTATTTGGCTTACAGTTATAGGTTATAGTTCATCATAGTGGGGAAATCAGAGTCAGGATCTGGTCACACCACATCCACAGACAAGAAAGGAATGAAACAAAAGCAAGCTGTTTGCTCACAGTTAGCTCTCATTACTCAGCCTGTGGAACATTGGTACCTGTAGTGTGTCATTCTACAGTTAACAAGAAAATACCCTATAGACATCCCCACAGCAAACCTGATGTACAGAATTCCTCATTTAAGGCTCTGATTCTAGGTGATTTTAAGCTGTGGCAAGTTGTCATTTAAGACAATTTAACATAGCTTCCTGGGTGTTGAAATACATGTTTGTTTCAATAAATGAAATAATGAATGACCCATATTGTAACTATGTAAATGAAAAACTTTCCATAACTGTGGGCCTTGATGTGAAGACAATAAAATAAAGACTTAAAAATTAGCTAAAATTATTAATCCAGAACATACATAGGCACACCTGCGCACACACACACACACACACACACGCACAAGCACACACACATACACACATTAACACAAAAAAGACAAACACTCCCCACATACATACATGCACACACACACACACTGTACACATGCACACACATACACCATACACACACTCACAAACACACACTCACAAACACACACACCCCTGAAAATGATAGAAGTCTAGAAAATAAAACTATTGGACATACAAATGCAAATGCAGAGGTTTTGCACTTCATGGACCCATTTGTTGAGGCAATTTTCTCACATTAGGGGAAGAGAATGATTATTGACAGTATTTTACTGTATACCTCCTAAAGCTTGCTGATAAAATAACTATAATTTCAATTTCACCCATTTCTTGATTTATGGGTTGTGAGTTATAATTAATAAAATAATTAATTAAATTTATCAGAATCCTCACAATTACTAAGTATAAAGCATTCAACTCCTCAACTTTATTTATTCTTTTTACACAGTAGTTCACCAAATATACATCGATTCTCTATTATGTAGGTATCACATTTATTCTATGTCCTGTAAATGCCTCTCACCTTGTCCAGATTTTCTGCCTTGTGTAGAAATTTTAGAGAAATAGGCTTCAAGTCTAATTGAACCTCTACCTCTTTCCTTTCAGTTAACAATATTTCTAAAATTAGGAAATTATAAAGAGTAGCTATTTTGAAAAATTATAGCAGTATCAAAATCTATTAATCATTAAAACCTCTCATTTCTGCACACTGTATACATTTAAGTAATGAATAAAACAATCCATACTTTCTCATTGGAGTCCTGGTTTTTCTTTAGCTAATGATTTATAAATCAAAAGTTATTTTTTAGATACAATTTGCTATTGTCCCTTGTGCAGAAATGTATGTCCCATGTTTTTAACACTGCAAGTAAAAAAAAAAATCTCTGAATTGGTTGCCCTAACTTAATGAATTGTGTGCTAAGAGCTGATATATATTATGTCTACATCAAAAGAAAAGTAATTACATGCTAATAATGTTTACAATTAGATGAATAATCATGTGGTTTTGACTTTGTTTTGTAAAAATATTTTTATTGGATATTTTATTTATTTACATCTAGATGCCATCCCCTTTCCCCCTTTTTCCTCCCTAGAAAACCCCTACCCCATGCCCCCTCTTCCTTTTTGCTTTTATACCATTTTAATTACATGCAAGTATTAAGGTCAGTTCTATGTTGAGGAACTAGCAATAAAATAGATGCAAATAGTCAAGGAACAAGCGAGACAATAAACATAAATAGGCAAAGAACAAGCAAGGCAATAAACAAAGTTCTGTGAAGAATTCCATGATCACTGTTTTTAAGCGCTTATCTGGATGACCAAAATATCTGAGCCTACTTTCCTGTATTAGCCCAAAGTCATTTTTATGGCTGAAGCTTACTTTCTTGTTCTAGCCTAAAATTTAGATTCCTGCCTGAAATTATTTCTTTGTTCTAGCCTAATATTTAGATTCCTGCCTGAAATTACTTCTTTCTTCTAGCCTAATGTCAGATTCCTGCCTGAAGCCCACTTCCTTGTCCTTGACCAATGTCACATTCTTGCTAAGAAGTCCTAAAAGCTCTCCACCTCTCCCCCTTTTTTTATTTTGTAAATAAGATGGAGCCTGTCTTAGGTCATTTTGAAAAGAATTTCTTCCTTACTCATCATGCAATATGCATTCTCCAAAGCAATGCACTTCTGTCTTACGTTGGTAAGGCTCTGTGCAGACTCTTACCCGTCCTTGGCTTGCCAGCCTGTTAATTTAATAACTCTATCTAGGGGTCCATTTTCAGTTTCAAGCCATGTACTTTGGCTGCCAACATGTTGTTACAGACAAGCTTTATCATGATGGGCAGGAATAAAATTATTCCCAGGACAAAAAGGGCTAGCATGATCAAGCTATATATGCCATTCTTGAAGATTGACCAAAATAGAAATACTGACCTCAGGCCATGGGTAATTTCATCAACAGTATCTGCTGCATCAACACTCAGCAGAGCAGCATTCTTTAAACTTATAAGTTCACTATGCAAAATTTAAAAATCCAGAGAGGTGTTAGAATTATGCTAAATACACTGCAAGTGTCTTTAAACTTTTTCCTAATTATAATGACTACTATTATAAATTTTAGAACTAACAGATCCAATGGTATTTGGCATGACACTTGAGATGGCTCCATACTCTTAATCTCTGAACCTCCTTCCAATAATTTGAATAGGATAAATGCATCAATTTGTTCTTCCAAATGCCTATCTAAATCCTCTTGTCTATTCAACACATTAGTAACATTTTTTGCTAAATGATTAACAAAAGTAGCTGTCTTAACTTCTTGTGTCACAGCAATTGCAGAAGCAGTGGTGCTAGCAATTAATGTAATAAAAGCCGTTATACCAGCAATAATCTAGCCCAATACCCTCCTGCTTCTGCTTAAGGCCTGACTCACTTTTTTCTAGTACTTGCAAGCTTTTTTTCCAAAGACCAAAGTTCTGTGATACTCAAGGCAATAAAACAAAAGCTGGTCGAATTCCCCCTCACTGAGGAATCCAGCTTTCAAGAGACCAAGGACCTCCTCTCCCACTGATGCTCAACAAGGCCATCCTCCACTACATATACAGCTGGAGCCATGGGTGTTCCATGTGTGTTCCCATCCTAGCTGTTTAGACCCTAAGAGCCCTGGTTGGTTGGTATTGTTACTCTCCCCATGGGGCTGCAAGCCCCTTCAACTTCTTCAGTCTTCTCTCTAACTCCCCCATTGGGTCCCCGTAATCAGTTCAATGGTTATATACTAGCATCTGCCTCTGTATATGTCAGGCTCTGGCAGAGCCTCTCAGGAGACAGGTATATCAGGCTCCTGCCAGCATGCATTTCCTTACATCAACAACAGTGTTTGCATTTGTTGATTGCACCTGGGATGGATTTCCAGGTGGGGCACTATCTGAATGGCCCCCTTTCCAGTTTCTGCTCCACACATTATCTCCATATTTGCTCCAGTGAGTATTTTGTTACTACTCCTAAGAAGGACCGAAGCACCCACACTTTGGTATTTCTTCTTCATGAGCTTCATGTGGTCTGTGAGTTATGTCTTGGGTATTGTGAGCTTTTGGGCTAATATTCCACTTATCAGTGGGTGCATACCATTATTGTTCTTTTGTGACTGGGTTACCTCACTGTTATAATTAAGGTTGCTATGATTACAGTGGAGCATGTGTCCTTGTTATATGTTGGAGCATCATTTGGGTATACACCCAGGAGTGGTATGGATGGGTTCTCAGGTAGTACTATGTACAGTTTTCTAAGGAACCACCAGATTGATTTCCAGAGTGGTTGTACCATCTTGCCATCCTTCCAGCAATGGAGAAGTGTTCCTCTTTCTCCACATCCTCACCAGCATCTGCTGTCACCTGAGTTTTTGATTTTAACCATTCTGACTGGTGTGAGGTAGAACCTCAGGGTCATTTTGATTTGCATTTCCATGATTACTAAAGATGTTGAACATTTCTTTAGGTGCTTCTTGGCCATTCGATATTCCTCCGTTGATAATTCTCTGTTGAGCTTTGTATTCCATTTTAAAATAGGATTATTTGATTGTCTGGATTCTAATTTCTTGAGAGTTTTGTATATTTTGGATATTAGCCCTCTATCAGATGTAGGGTTGGTAATGCTCTTTTCCCAATCTGTTGGTTGCCGTTTTCTGTAATTGACATTGTCCTTTGCCTTACAGAAGCTTTGCAATTTTATGAGGTCCCATTTGTCAATTCTTGATCTTAGAGCATAAGCCATTGGTGTCATGTTCCAGAACTTTTCCCCTGGGCCCATGTGTTCGAGGCGATTCCCCACTTTCTCTTCTGTTAGTTTCATTGTGTCTGGTTTTATGTGAAAGTTCTTGATCTACTTGGACTAGAGCTTCATACAAGGAGAGAAGAATGGATCAATTTACATTTTTCCACATGCAGAACTCTAGTTCAACCTGCACTACTTGTTGAAAATGCTGTCTTTTTTTCCCCACTGGATGGTTTTAGCTTTTTTGTCAAAGATCAAATGACCATAGTAGGTGAGCGGGTTCATTTCAGGCTCTACAGTTCTGTTCCATTGATCTTCCTGCCTGTCTCTGTACCCATACCATGCAGTTTTTATCACTACTGCTCTGTAGTACAGATTGAGGTCAGGAATGGTGATTCCCCCAGAAGTTCTTTTATTGTTGAGAATAGTTTTTTGCTATTTTTTTTGTTGTTATTCCAAATAAATTTGAGCCTTGCTCCTTCTAACTCTATGAAGAATTTAGTTGGAATTTTGAGGTGGATTGCCTTGAATCTGTAGGTTGCTCTCAGCAAGATGACCATTTTTCACTATATTAATCCTGCCAATCCATGAGCATGAGAGATCTTTCCATCTTCTGAGATCTTCATTTTCTTTCTTCAGAGACTTGAAGTTCTTGTTATACAGATCTATTACTTTCTTGGTTAGATTCACACCAAGGTATTTTATATTATTTGTGACTATTGTGAAGGGTTTCATTTTACTAATTTCTTTCTCAGCCTGTTATTCTTTAAATAGAGGAAGGCTACTGATTTGTTTGAGTTGATTTTATAACCAGCCACTTTGCTGAAGTTGTTTATCATGTTTAGGAGTTCTCTGGTGGATGCTTTGGGGTCAGTTAAGTGTAATATCATATCGTCTGCAAATAGTGATATTTTGACCTCTTCCTTTCCAATTTGTATCCCTTTGCTCGCCTTTTGTTGTCTAATTGCTCCAGGTAGGATATCAAGTACTATATTGAATAGGTAGGGAGTGAGTGGGCAGCCCTGTCTAGTGTGTGATTTTAGTGGGATTGCTTCATGTTTCTCTCCATTTAGTTTGATGTTGGCTACTGGTTTGCTGTATATTGCATTTACTATGTTTAGGTATGGGCCTTGATTTCCTGTTCTTTCCAACACTTTTACTATGAAGGGGTGTTGAATTTTGTCAAATGCTTTCTCAGCATCTAATGAGATGATCATGCAGGTTTTTCTTTGAGTTTTTTTTATATAGTGGATTAGGTGGACGAATTTCTGAATATTGAATATCTAATATTGAACCATCCCTGGATTCTTGCCTACTTGATCATGGTGGATGATAGTTTGATGTGTTCTTGGATTCAGTTTGTGAGAATTTTATTAAGTATTTTTGCATCAATATTCATAAGGGAGATTGTTCTGAAGTTCTCTTTCATTGTTGGGTCTTTGTGTGGTTTAGGTACGAGTGTAGATGTGGCTGCATAGAACGAATTGAGTAGTGTTTCTTCTGTTTCTATTTTATAGAATAGTTTATAGAGAATTGGTTTTAGGTCTTCGAAGGTCTGATAGAATTCTGCACTAAAACCATCTAGTCCTGGGCTTTTTTGGGTAGGAAGACTTTTTTTTTTTTTTTAAATTATTTATTTATTTATTTTATGTATGTCAGTACACTGCTGCTCTCTTCAGACACACCAGAAGAGGGCATCTGATCCCATTACAGATGGTTGTGAGCCACCATGTGGTTGCTGGGAATTGAACTCAGGACCTCTGGAAGAGCAGTCAGTGTTCTTAACCATTGAGCCATTTCTCCAGCCCCTGGTAGGGAGACTTTTAATGACTGTTGTTATTGCTTTAGGGGTTATAGAACTATTTAGATGGTTTATCTGATCCCGACTTAACTTTGGTACCTGATGTCTGTCTAGGAAATTGTCCATTTCATTCAGATTTTCTAGTTTTGTTGAGTATAGGTTTTTGGAGTAGGATCTGATGATTTTTTGAATTTCCTCAGTTTCTGTTGTTATGTCTCTTTTTAAATTTCTGATTTTATTAATCTGGATACTGTCTCTGTGCCTTTTGCTTAGTCTAGCTAAGGGTTTATCTTCCTTGTTGATTTTCTCAAAGAACCAGCTCCTGGTTTTGTTGATTCTTTGTATAGTTGTTTTTGTTTCTACTTGGATCATTTCAGTCCGGAATTTGATTCTTTCCTGCCTTCTATTCCTCTTATGTGCTTTTGCTTCTTTTTGTTTTAGAGCTTTCAGGTATGCTGTCAAGCTGCTAGTGTATGCTCTCACCAGTTTCTTTTCTTTTCTTTTCTTTTCTTTTTTTTTTGGCACTTAGAGCTGTGAGTTTTCCTCTTAGCACTGCTTTCATTGTGTCCCACAAGTTTTGGTATGATGTGTCTTCATTTTCATTAAATTCTAAAAAGTCTTTAATTTCTTTCTTTATTTCTTCCCAGAGCAAATTATCATTAAGTATAGTGTTGTTCATTTTCTAGGTATATGTGAGCTTTCCATTGATTTTGTCATTATTCAAGACCAGCCTTAGTCTGTGGTGATGTGATAGAATGCATGGGATTATTTTAATCTTCTTGTATCTGTTGAGGCCTGTTTTGTGACCAATTATATGGTCAGTTTTGGAGAAGTTACCATAAAGTTCTGAGAAGAAAGAATATTCTTTATTTTTTGGATGAAATGTTCTATAAATATCTGCTAAATCCATTTGAATCTTAACTTCTGTTAATTTTACTGTGTCTCTGTTTAGTTTCTGTTTCTATAATCTGTGCATTGCTGAGTGTAGGGTATTGAAGTCTCCCACTATTATTGTGTTAGATACAATGTGTACTTTGAGCTTTACTAAAGTTTCTTTTATGAATGTGGGTGCCCTTGCATTTGGAGCATAGATGTTTAGAATTGCAATTTCATCTTGGTTGATCTTTTCTTTGATGAGTATGAAATGTCCTTCCTTATCTTTCTTGATAACTTTTGTTAGAAAGTTGATTTTATTCCATATTAGAATGGCTACTCAAGCATGTTTGTTGGGACCATTTGCTCGGAAAATTGTTTTCCAGCCTTTTTATTTTGAGATAGTATCTGTTTTGTTACTCAGGCACATTTCCTTTATGAAGCAATATGTTGGGTACCACTGACGCACCCAGTCCATTAGTCCTATGTCTTTTATTGGGGAACTGAGTCCATTGTTATTAAAGGATACTAAGAAAAATTGATTGTTGCTTGCTGTTTTGTTGTTGTTGTTATTAGAGGTAAGGTATGTTTGTGTGGCTATCTTCTTTTGGGTTTGTTGGAAGAACATTATTTTTTTGCTTGTTCTAGGGTATAATTTCCCTCCTTGTTTGGAAGTTTTCCTCTATTATTCTTTGTAGGAATGGATTTATGAGAAGATATTGTGTAAATTTAGTTTTGTCATGGAATATCTTGGTGTCTCCATTTATGGTAATTGAGAGTTTTGCTGGGTACAGTAGTCTGGGCTGGCATTTGTGTTCTGTTAGGGTCTGTATGACATCTATCCAGGATCTTCTGGCTTTTATAGACTCTGTTGAGAAGTCTGGTGTAATTCTGATAGGTCTGCCTTAATTGGTTACTTGACCTTTCCCCCTTACTCCTTTTAATATTCTTTCTTTGTTTTGTGCATTTGGTGTTTTGATTATTATGTGACAGGAAGAATTTCTTTTCTGGTCTAGTCTATTTAGAGTTCTGTAGGCTTCTTTTTTGTTAATTGGCACCTCTTTCTTTAGGTTAGGGAAGTTTTCTTCTATAATTTTGTTGAAGATATTTACTGGCCCTTTTAGTTGCAAATCTTAGCTCTCTCCTATACGTATTATCCTTAGGTTTGGTCTTCTCATTGTGTCCTGGATTTCCCGGATGCTTGGGGTTAGGAGTTTTTTGCATTTTGTATTTTTTTAATCATTGTGTCAAGGTTTTTAATGGTATCTTCTGCACCTGAGATTCTGTCTCTTATCTCTTGTATTCTGTTGGTGATGCTTGTATCCATGACTCCTGATCTCTTTCCTAGGTTTTCTATCTCCTGGGTAGTCTCCCTTTGTGATTTCTTTATTGTTTCTACTTGCATTTCTATGTCCTAGATGGTTTTGTTCAATGCCTTCACCTGTTTGGTTGTGGGTTTTTTTGTATTTCTTTAAGGGAGTTTTGTGTTTCTTCTTTAAGGGCGTCTTCCTGTTTACATGTGTTCTCCTTTATTTCTTTGAGAGAGTTATTTAGGTCCTTCTTAAAGTCCTGTATCATCATCATGAGAAGTTAATTTTGTATCTGAATCTTGCTTTTCCAGTGTCATGGGGGTATTCAGGACCTGTTATAGTGGGGGAACTAGGTTCTGATGATGCCAAGTAACCTTGGTTTTCATTGCTTATGTTCTTGCACTTGCCTTTTGCCAGCTGGTTATCTCTAGTGCTACCTTCACTCACTGTCTCTGACTGGAAAAGTCTGTCCTGTTATCTTTCTTGTGTCAGAACTCCTCAGAGTCCAGCTGTTTCTGTGATTCTCTGATTCTGAGATCCTGGATAGCTCTTGGGAGTCAGGTTGCTTCTGGGATCCTAAAATCCTGGTAGGCCCAGGCTTCTGAGATCCTGTGGTCCTATTATCCTATGTTCCTGGGTGTGTTTGAGCTCCAGGGAGTCCAGCCTCCTCTTGGTTTTGTGGGATTTGGGTTCAGAGCAGGTGCCCATGACCTCTCTGGGCACTGGTGCAGATCTGAAGGGTCCTGTGCCACTGGCCATATTGGAGTCCCTGGTCCCAGTAGGTCCCAATTCCTTCCTGTTTTTGGTGTGGGTGTGTCGTGGCCTACTCACCCAAGATCCTGGGCCTGTTAGAGCTCCTGGGAGTGTAGCCTCCTCTGGGTATTGGGGGGGATATGGTGCAGAGCTGGCACCCTGTGACTGCTCTGGGCACCGGTGCAGACCGGGACGGTCATAAAAATGTTAAAATGTCCTTCATTTTCACAGAACGATGTTACACTATGCCTGTGCACATGGCCATCCCATGGTAGCTGCCCTCCTAATAGAGTGGAATTGTGACATTGATCTCCGTGACAGTGACACAACTGCAACAGCACTAACTTAAGGTAGACATCACCCAACAGTTTCAGTGTGACATGGATTTGATGGGAATTCTGGGAATAAAAATGATCTTCAGCTAAATGCAAATGGTTAGTGAAATCTGTGAAATTTTTGTATTTCTCATCTTTCCTATTTATTTCTTGATGTAATACCCATAGGCTTCACAGTATGGGCAATGAACAATGTGTGCTCACTTTACTAAGTAGTGGTGCTGATCCAAATGCCAAGGACAACCATGGGAACACGGCTCTGCACTATGCTGTTTGGCATAACAAAACTTCAATGGTAAACATACTGCTGGAACACAATGCTGACATCTGTATAAGGAACGAGGTACAGACCACACAACTTTGGTTTAAAGATTATTTTCACTGCGTGTGCTTTAAATGATTTATTTGCATTGTGAAAACAA